>NC_135401.1:11577537-11752537 GCF_051989625.1 Stigmatopora argus | reverse complement strand
AACCTCATTAGACATGCAAAGTGCAATTTTGTGTACAGTGTTACAGACGAAATGACTGCGTAGCCCAATGTACAAAAAAAGTAAAATTTACACATTCCAAAAAGTAATACACCCTCCCAAACGATAGGTGTCAGCATTACTAGAAGGCAGCTAGATGGCACAAACAGTCGAAGACGTTGTTGTACCATAACAAGCTATGAGAGGTTATTTTCTTGGTAAGTTACTCCTTCCCACGTGTGTTTGGAATAATCGAGTTCGTTCTAGAATTTAGCTATATATTAAAATACGTTTTTTTTAAATTAGGTCTGTTGCCAATACCTCCCGTAAACGAGTTAAGAGTTCCCTTCACGTCGCTTTCATCCTGATGAATGTCACTTTCGGCTTAAAAGAGGAAACGAATCTTCACTAAGAAGAATCAAAATCACCCCAAAAAGTACTCGTATTTATTGGTTGTTATTAAAATTAGGGGTGAATATTGACTTAGATACAACGAATGACAACACGTTCTAGTCATTGTCGGGCAACATTCATTTTTTGATGAATTAAGATGTTTTCTAATGTGATGCTCTTGCCAATCATAACAACAAATAGGTTTTTGTCTCGCGAGACTTCAAACGTAGAACGTTTGAAACCTTCAAAGGGCTTTAAAGGGCACTCAATTAACTAATTTGCTGCCATTGACGGCTCTAGACGTCCATTCCATTGGCTTGGATAGGCTGTCACCATCCTATACAATGACTTTTATTATTTAATGCCGATTTTGCTCATTAGGGCTCGAAAACTCGTTCTACGCTCCCAATAGGATCCGATTTGATATGCAAGGCTCACAGTAATGATTATCTCACAATATGGCTATCATTTATCGATACATGTTTCAGGAAATTTATCTGTGATATTCAATGATACAACTATGAAAGGGAAAAAGAAGCTACTTTGAAATGTTTGACAGTTGTGACAGGCAAAATGATTGCATATCTAGCACCACCATGGGCCCTCTGCAGCCGATATGTATAAAGGGAGACATAAAAACCTGTCTTTGTCCGCCAGGTGGCGATAATCTACCTTCTTTTACAAAAGCCAGCCCTCTCCAAATAGCCTTCGGCAAGTTTATAGGGTAATAGTAGGGGTAAAAAATGTTTAAAAAGTTGCTCCAGGGAGCGCTATCCTCGCTCAATAAGAATGTAATCAATTTTTTGGTGAATCTGATGATGATGAATCAGACTTTGAAAAATTCTAAATATTATGGTGATGAATTAGACTAAGGATTTAAAATTGTAAATTCCATTTGAGAATTTTTTTCACATTGGTAGTAGTTTCTTTCACCAGGTTTCCGTACCATATGTTGTGAATAAATGTTTTGTCATGGCGACATGTATTCAGCATATGCCAGTTACGAGTACAGGTGCAATCCTTGGTGTAAGCTGAGAAAAACTAAAAAAAAAAAAAATTGATAGCAATTTTTAGTCACAAATTATGGCTGCGCGTTATACACACGTGTGCGTTATACTCATACTTATACGTATACGTTATACTAATAAATACGAACCTTGTTTTGCAGTGAAAGAGTGGCGCTCCAACATGCACAGTTTGATGGTACAAGCTCTTGCCATGAGGCAGTTAGGAAGGCTGAACCCGCGACATCTACTAGCGGCCGGTTACGGACCCGCACAGACCGAATGGTGTCCCAGAACCATCCATACACGCCAGCTGTGGGGCTGCTCCGCTTATCCCGCGCTAGGCTGCCACGGCCCGGCGCTCTGCAGCAAGGATGCCGTGAGGAGGTGGTCAGTCCATCAGCTGAGGTTCAGAAGCAACAAGAAGAAAGGTGCCGCCAAGCCAGTGCATGAGGAAGATGAGGAAAAAGACCCTGAAAGCAGCGATTCTGACGATGAGGTGGAAGAGGACCAAAACATACCAAAAGACTATAAAGACATTGAGAAATATGTGCAGTCCTTCCGTTATGATGTCATTTTAAGAGCTGGTTTGGACATGGCACGCAAGTAAGTTTCATACATTATTAATGTTAAAATATGTAGCTATTGAACTAGATGGAGTTGTGCTAAACGGAAATTTCATACAGTGATTAACCAATGTATATCACATGGGTCAAAGTGGCGGCCCGGGGGCCAAATCTGGCCCGCCGCATCATTTTGTGTGGCCCGGGAAAGTAAATCATGAGTGCCGATTTTCTGTTTTAGGATCAAATTAAAATGAAGAGTATAGATGTATATTACATTTCCTGATTTTCCCCCTTTAAAATCAATAATTGTAATTTTTAAATATATTTTTCTGTGTTTTTAGTTCAAAAATCATTTTGTAAAATATAAAAAAAAAAAAAAAAGCTAAAATAAACATTGTTTTAGATCTATAAAATACTGAATATTCAGGGATTTTAATTCAGTTCTTTTAATCCATTCATAGAAACTCTAAGTTTATCTAAAATGGTCCGGCCCACATGAAATCGAGTTGATGTTAATGCAGCCCGCGAACCAACCCGAGTCTGACACCCCTGACGTATATGGTGCACTGTCAGCTTTTGAGAAAATTGAAGCCTTTTTTGCGCCTTATAGTGCAGACAATACGGTACACTACAAATTTCATCCACAATTTAGTAAACATCTTTTTACAATTGTAATTTGACGGTGAGAATTCTGCTTGAATATCATTAGTTCATGCGAATGTGTCGATAAAGTCTCACTTGGATTTATTGTTTTTATTATGTATTGCCATCTTAGATAAGGAAAAAAAGATTTTGGTTGTGATACAGCAAGCCACACTGGCAACACAATTCAAGCCATTCAATTTTTTTTTCTTTCTCCCTCCCAGCAAAATTGAGGACAGCTTCTACAGCCACAAACTGAGACTAAATGGACAAAAGCTTATCAAGAAAAGTAAAACGGTGAGTTTGGTTTACAGCAGTTAACATAACTTGTCTCGTACTGTAACTTATGTTGTCACTTATGCGGACTTAGGTGAGAGTCGGGGACACGTTGGACCTGGTGGTGTCGGAGAACCAAGATACCAACACGGTTACGTTAATGAGAGTTGTCCTGAAACAGGTTTTGGGTGAATCCAATAATGGCGAAAAATACAAAGTTTCTATAAGACGCTGGAAGGCTTTAGCGCTACCCAAGGATGAGGCCTTTAAGTCTTGAAGTCTATATGAACATTGTAATTGTCATAACAGTCGCCCATTGAGGTACTTGAAGGACAAGGTTTGCTTTACAAATACCATCTTCTGGGATACGTCTACAAAAGATGTCCTGAGACAAACTGGGAGGATGGACTTGAGATTCTAAGCATGAAATATGCCACAACTTAAACTTGCCTGCTGTGTAATAAATACGCACTTAAATGGACGTTGTTTGATGACTCAAAAAATCTAATTCGCAGCTGTTTTTGATGGCTCACGTTTAATATGTAATATTAGTTATCAGATCTTGACCTTTCAATGTTAACATAAAACAAGGCTATTTTCAGGCTTGCTAAAACTCGACCACCAGGGGGTACTATTGTGCAATGTCAGTAGGAAATCACAAGCTAATAAATTTGCATTGACTTTATTGTGGTGTACCCAATTAATTTAAATTGGTTGTCACTTTTAACAATGGTTTTATTGTGTTTGTACAGGATAGTTAAAAAATTCCACCAAGTCTCATTTGTTTACATCATATAGATTTAAAAAACAAATCTAAAACTGAAATATTTTAAGGCAGTGAAAAAAACAACTGTGTGCAGGCAGCAAGCCAATCAACTCTTCATATTTGGAGTCCAGATGTAATGGGAATGTTATGAGATTTTATGAATGTTCTTGAAAAAAAATACTGGTAATAAATCATAAAATTGACTGACATTTTTAAATAAGAGCCCTTTCAAATAACAGGTGTCAACCAATCCTGTAATTGGGATGGTTGACACAATGTGTCAAGGTGTCTGATTACTATTAAAACAAAAATAAAGTTACAAAAAATGAATAGAAGTCAAATCCGACTGCTGTAATAAATAAATATTTACAAACATTCACAAAAAAGAAGAAACTGTGACAACCAGTCCCAGATTTTATTAGAAATAAGTGCTCCACCATTATCATTCGATAGTATAAACCTCTATAACAAGGCTTAATATTAGCATGTTACATCAAGTGACACAATGCTACATCAGTAAGCTCAAAATATAAAACTATACTACTTACTGCTCTTGTTAGTATTGTTGAAGGCTACAAAATGTGTTAGATAAACCGACAGTTATGGGCTTTTTGAAAGTTTTATCCAATGATAATTGCACAAGTCATACATCTGGAGCTTTTAGCTAAGCTATTAAGCAGTACCAGTAATACAGAAGAAACACATAACGGCTTGGCTTCATCCTAAATAGGACAGGTTTGTAAAAGTTAAGCTTATATGCTGTGCAAAAAAATGACAGTGTCTGGATAGAGCTGGCACTACAAGACAGAATTAGACCTCTTGGCCTTTTTCAGAATGTCACACTTCTTCCGATTAGGTCGCCTACAGCGTTCGTCGATGCTTGGCACGCACTCGTAGTGCCACACTTCCTCCATCTTCTCCACGGGGTACACCGTTTCCACGTAGTGACGGATCAGTCTCAGGCGAACCGGGTCCAGCTGTTTCTTGTTGCAAGCTCCCGAATGGTTGTACTGCAGCCGCAAGTTCTCCTGCGTGAAGAGCTCGGGGAAAAGGCGCACCAAAAGTCGTGCGGCAAAGTTCCCCACCGATAGACTCTGCTGAACTATTTCACGGACCTCCGTGTCGGAGAGGAGGTAAGCCGGTGGGACCGGGAAGTCGGGCTTGGAAACGATCAGTTCCTCCATGGGAATTTTGCAAAAGTCTTTACTGCTTTTCTCAGGGGGTAAGGCGGGAATGTCGGAATCCTCCCTGGCGAAATCCGGGTGGATCTGCTTGAGGAAAAAGTCCTGTTCGGCGTCGTGACCGTACGCTTTCCGGTGCTGCAGGTAGGATTTCCTCTGCTCCGTATCGCGTCTCCGGCACCTCTCGTCGAGTTTGCCCACAAACTCCAGCATCCACACGCGGTCGTTCCTGGCCCGCGGGTAGACCAGCTGCACGTAATGGCGGATCAGGTTCACGCGTAAGGGATCTAGCTGCTTCTTACCAAGAGAACCGCTGCAGTTGTACAGCTTCCTGGCGTTCTCTTGGGTGAAGAGCTCGGGGAACATTAGGACCAGCAATCGCGAGGCAAAGTTCCCGATGGACAAGCTACATTCATAGTTATACTTCAATTGCTCCTTGGACAAGAGGAACTCGCGGGGGACGGCAAAGTTTGGTTTGGGGATCTCCAGATTGTCAAAATCCATCGGCGATAGCAGAGACTTTTTGGACTTGCGAGAGGGTCTCTCGTGGTCGCACGTCTCCGGCAGCTTGAGTGCGGAAAGGTCCTCGGACATATTGGCCGGCTCGTAGTTTTCGTCGTTCAGGTTTTCGCTTTCGCTGGCGTTGCCGTTGCTGTGAGGACCGTCCAGCGCGTCCTCCATGTGCTGAACGCACACTTGAAGCCAACTCTCCTCGGGCACGTCCGGATAATTGGTTTCCATGTACTTCTTGATGACGTCCATCCTGTCGGAGTCTAGAATCAGTTGACCCACGTTGTTTAAGCAGCCCTCGGGGACTCTGTTCCCCTCTTCGTAAATCTCAGGGAAGAGTCGATGAATGAGGAAAACGACCAGGTCTTCGGGCGAGGACAGTTCATCCAGCTCCTCCGTAGCTTGATCGTTGAATATTCCGACCAATCCGCACTGCGGGTTGTCCTGCGAGAGGAGCTCCTCCCGCCCCTGCTCGTTTATCAAGCGATACGCCGGAGAATTCTCCGCCCTTAGCTTGTCTCCCGTCGGGGTCTGTTTCCTGAGCAGTCGGGCGCTCTCCATGTCCCTCTGGGTCCAAAAGCGATTGAAAAAGTCGTTGATCTGCGGGAGGCACTCTCCCTTCCACACGCTGTTGTCTTTGACCGAGGGATAACACGCCTCCACGTAGTTGCGGATCAGCTGCAAGTGTAAAGATTCCAGCGATCTCATCCCTGCCAAACACTCGTGGGAGCACTCCCTGGCTTTGAACAATTGGGGGAAAAGGTGAACGAGCAAGCGACAGGCCAGCTCTCCGGCGCTGGACGTCTGCTCCATGAGAGGGTTCAACTCCTCGCTCGTTAGCAGATATTCCGGAGGAGGCTGGAACTCCGTCACCGTCTGCGCCGGTTTGATTTGCTTCTTTATTCGCATGACTTCCAGACTTAACAGGTCCACTTTGCTGTGTAGCTGAGTCATGCTGGAGCTAAGGCTATTGAGAATGAAAAACATCTTTTCAATCAGAGGGTAGATGTTTGAGTCTTTGGACCACGCTTGGCTGGTATCGTCCAGAATTGGGTAAGCCTCCGATGAGTCGTTTTCCTGGGGGAGGCCCGGCTGAGTGGAAGAGAAGCTGCTCGAGTTGAAAGCGTTTCCAGGACTTTGACCCGTTTGCTGCTCTAGAATGGCTGTGTTCTTCTTCTCTAAGATTCGGTGGGAGATGCTGAAGAGAGGCTTTCTATATGAAAACCTGGATTTGCTGGGGAGGTTGTCCCTCAACTCTTCATTTGTCCTGAGACACAGAGGCTCATGTCTTCTGCCTTCGTCTGCCAATTGCTCCCTCATCTAGATAAAGCAAATGGCAAAATATGTACCGTATTTTCTCGCATGTAAGCCATATTTGTAACTAAAAAAAAGGGTACGGCTTATATGCGGACAACAATGATAAATTGACCAAGGAATGAATCCATTCAATGTTCTTTATTTTCTTTAGAAAACACCTTTAAGAGCGATTGTGACCAATTCACTATAATTTTAAGGCACACATCGTGTGGGAGTGTAGTATATATTTTGCTTTAAAAAAATGCAGTACAGCGGTACCTCAACATACGATCTTAATCCGTATGTCGAGCTTTTCGTAACTCGAGCGAACGTTTCCCATTGAAATGAACTAAAAACAAATTAATTCGTTCCAACCCTCTGAAAAAAACATCAAAAACAGGATATTGGATTGGAAAATATGTTTTATTTCTTCTAATTCGCCATCTATTAACAAAGTAACACATAACTAGTGGTTTAATAGTAATAAAATGTGTTTAATATAACTAAAATTGGGCGGATTTCGCCGATGGGAGAGAGACGCAGAGGGGGTGGGTTGGGGTTTTGGGGGGACTTTCCAAGACAACGCACTCGTAACGGAACAAACAAATTTAATTAATTAATTAAATAAATAATTTGGTTTTAATTTTTTTTTTTTACCTTCGTTCTGTGGGTTAGCTGTTTGCCACACCTCCAACCTCACGTTCGCTATCGTTGGGCTGTTTGCTGTTGAATGTCCTTCAAAATATTCCGAAAATGATGCACACAAATGTCCTCACAATAGGATAACGCACGACCACTTGCCAACGAGAAGTAGTCTTGAATGAGCGATCGTGGGAGCTAACAGGCTAAGGAAGGAATAACAGCCTACCCACGTATTGATTGTGGGTAATTAAGTTTTATTCTGAGAAAGGGTGCCATTGGCTATCGGTGTGTGCACGAGTATACTTCATTGCCCAGAAAGCCCTCTTTTTGCCCGCGCATGCGCGTTGTGCGTTTCCTGGTCGATGCGTAGGAGAAACTCGTCTGAATAAATCATTCAGTGCTCGTAGATATCTGTTATACACGAAAGAGATGCGGAAAAAAAGACAGTGTGCTACAATGATAAACAGCCTCTCATGTCACCTGGCTTGGTCGCATCTCGAAATTTTGATCGTATCTAGGGCGAATTATTCGATCGAAATTTTCATTGTACCTCGAGCATGTCGTAGGTAGAGCTGATTGTAGGTCGAGGTACCACTGTATTTTGAATTGGGTGTCCTGTAATATTTAATGAATCGGATTAAACTCACCTCTCCTGTGACTCTGACTCTCTTGCCGCTTAAAGACTGCTTAGAGTCTGGTTCCATTTCTGAAGAAGATCGTTTCCCAGCCTCAGTATACCCAGGAGAGTCTCCATGGCTTCTGGGTTCTTCCCAGAAAGCCAAGTCCTCAGGCTGGTCTTTTTTACCATGCTTGTGTTCTGACAACAGACACAGATGATCGTGTCTCTTAAAAGAGAAAGATAACTTCATGTGTACACAAGTGGAAAGAAGCTGGTTTGATAAATAACAAAACAAAATAGACTTGAATTTTTCTGACGGATAATCGAGGACGAAGGGTAACCAAAGGCCAGTATTTTCCCAGAAGTCACCAAACAAAATAATGGCAGATATCTTAACTTCCAGAGCAAGTGAGAGGTTGAAATGACAGTCGTACGCTAACGATCAAGAGTGTGTGACCATTTTTTTTAACCTTCTAAGACACGTGTCAAAGTGGTGGCCCGGGGGCCAAATCTGGCCCGCCGCATCAGTTTGTGTGGCCCGGGAAAGTAAATCATGAGTGCCGACTTTCCTTTTTAGGATCAAATTAAGATGAAGAGTATAGATGTATATTAAATTTCCTGATTTTCCCCGTTTTAAATCAATAATTGTACTTTTTTAATCATTTTTTTCAGTTTTTAGTTCAAAAATCATTTTGTAAAATCTAAAAATATATTTTAAAAAAGCTAAAATAAACATGGTTTTAGAATATTCAGGGCTTTTAATCCAGTTCTTTTAATCCATTTATTTAAAAAAATCTAAATATTATATCTAAAATGGTCCGGCCCACATGACATCGAGTTGACGTAGTCCAAAATGTAATATTGTAGTCTTGTGACAACCAAAAATGTGATGTCCACACATGGACGTCAGGTCATAGAAAGTTAAAGCTTCCAATCTATTAATGTGTGTGTAACACCGAGCGTGTGTGTTCAACTAACATCACAGTCATCCCATCATGGCTGAGTCCAAATCGGAGACTCCCCCACTGATGAGTCCTTATTAAATCGTAATTGTTCTTCATGTAATAACTTCCCATCAACACATATGGTTTATTCCAAATCCATGTTTTGAACAGAGACATACCTTTTTCAAGCATTTTTCCATCTGAAGCGTCCCCATGCTCAGAGGAATTCATAGCCTAAAAGAAACATTATTATTGTATACTGTAAATCAAAACGAGTCATAAAATGTTAGATATCGGGATGGAACTTTAGGAATGAACCTAAAATGCAGTGTATCATCAGCTTTACATGTGAACTCATTGACCTCAATTTTTAACTTTCAATGTTTTAGTGCTTTTTGTCAAAGCAGATGGTTTTAAGAGCAAAACTCACAATAGGTGTTCTATCTATAAATGGACCAATACATTTCCAAGGATGTTAACTTCTCTTGCCATTCTGTTTCAGAGTCAACCTAACCCTTACCACCAACATTCATTGATTGGCTGCCACACGTCCCTCCGCCAATTGATTGGACATCTAGTGCTGTCAGTGGCAGCCCGAAAAGTTTTTAAAATATCAAATTTGTTCTATGGGCCAAAATGCACCATCCTTCTAATTAATTTATCAGTAGAAGACATCCAATCAATTTTTGAACTTTGTTGTCCATGGTTGTCAATGCGAGCCAATGAGTTAAAATGACCAGTTTAATTCATTTTTTGAGAATAAAAAGTACTGAAAAAAGAGCCATGTCTGTATTAATTCTAAGGTTACCTAAACGTGAACATATATTTATGAACAATTAATAAATTTTAACTCAGTCTATTTTCGCCACATTTTAGTCAAAATTCGATGTCTACCGCTATCAGTGGCAATCAAAGACCAGCATTCCATTATACAGTTAATTATTGTATCGCCATATTCTGAGTGCTCGTGAGCTTTTTATCCATTGGGTGGAACCCAAAGAATACAGAATGCGATTAATCGCGATCAAAATTTCAAACCATTGCCCAGCCCTAACTCATTCCAACATGAATTCATATAAACATTGCAAACCATATAGGATTTAATTTGCTCACCTGTAGTGTTCCAGGTTGCTCTTGAAACCAATCTACATCTTGCAATCCCTATTTTGGTCCCCGTCTGTCGCAGATCTGAGAGTAAACAAAGACGCGAGGGGAAAAACGGTGTTCCGTTAGATGACGTCTTGACCTGTGCGGGACCCATGGCCGAACATTGTTGGGTATGAAACGTAAACGTGGCCCATCATGTCATCGAATAACCCATGAACTTGTCAATGTTGCCACGCACGCCAGCATAGTGACACAGTCTGTGATCACATCTTGTGTCATTGACACATTGACGTGACGCCAATTCGTCAATAAATCAGCTGTGAGGTCCCAACCACGATACTTCCGCATTCCGTCAACCAAATGACATATTGAAAATCTTGCACCAAGGAAAACGGCTCTTTTTCACCCTCACACCTAAATAAAAATTCCACAACCTCACTCCAATTTACCTATAATACACCACTGAATTAAAGTACTGTATTATAGGTAAATTGGAGTGAGATTGTTGAAGTGTTTGCGTGGAACAAGCCATCGTCCTGCTGTAGCTAGTGCTAATTTGATGCTACTGTCGGGGTGCAACAAAAAAAAAACGCAAAAAGCGTGTGTTTGGGAGTTTAAAGCTCACCTTGGTGAGTGGCTAGTCCTTTTAAGATGTTTGCGCCGTGTTCGCTCAATGTCACCCGAAATAACGGTTGTTGCTCATTTCCTCTCCCTGGCTCCAGTCCTATGCTCTTTCTCGTGACGTGTTTCTGACGTCGCCATGTTTGCGCCTGCTGTCATTTCCGCACAACTCATTCGCCATCTGCTAACAGAGTAACTAATAACTATCTAGTGTTGATGATGTTGAATACTAAAAAAAGAGATATTATTCAGTACCACTGGGAAAAAAAATGATGCTTGTTGTGCGGTGAAACAGTGCCCCTCGTGGCCAAATGTAGTATTGCACGACGTCGCTGTGCGCGTGCAGAGCGTGCTCGTGCCCGTGCCGAGCGTTCGACTCCCTCGCCTGTCATCATCGGATCCGGGAGGAGGGAACTCCTCCTCGGCAGAAGACAGCGCGTTTGGTCGCCTCTCCGGCGCAATGGTTTCCTGGATCATCTCCAGAGTGGTGGTGTAAGTCATTAATCATTTTCAATCAATTAACATGGAAGCGTGATGATTATAATCGCTAAATCGATTTTGTCGCTTTGGGGAAGGCGCCGTTCGAGCAGGCGTTTTTCCCCCCGCTGGAGATAATATATTATTTATTTGTGTCTATCAAAAAAAAAAGAATGTAACCATTTAAATGCATGCAATAATACCATGCATGGTATGAACCAATGCTGGAATGCTGGAGGTGGTTATGTTTATTTTCAACAGGCTTCTAAATAGCTGACTGACAGTGTTTATCCTTTCTTTCTTTTTTCTTTTTTTGTATCGCGACGATACAAAATAAGCGAGTCAATATGTGACTGGGCGGTAACTCAATGATAATAATGTGTTGATGTCTGAAAAACACAAAAAGGGATGGGTCACCCTTCTCGGGTTACAGCCAGTCATGTTATTCAAGTCACGAAAAGAACACATTTATCGGAATTGCCATTATTACCGGTGCGTACGTTTCAGCGTCATTGCATGTAACAGAATGTAAATAAAATCGCTAATTAAATTTACCAGTCTAAATTCACCATGGCCGAGTCCAAAATATAAAGCGTATGTGTGTGTGTGTGTACACTTAACAAAATGGTGATCTCCGACAAGTGTATCTATTTGTACTTGGGGAGATATGGGCCAGAAGTAACTTGATCGGGTTCTTCCTCAGCTGTTGGCCGGGCCACGATGCACCTTAGCCGGGTCGCATGCTAACTTTGACCCCCCACCACCACCAACAACCTGGCGTACCCAAGTCTTATTTCTCATGGCAGCTTTATTATACGCGTTGTAAATGATGACATCATTATGAAATAAAGACGTGCGTGAATTGAGTCAAAGTTTAAGGTTTCAACGTGTATATTAATAATAATTCTATTTTTTCCAATTTAGCTTTCTTCTATGTACAGTAGTGGGACTAATATTGACTACAATGTTGACTTTTGCAGATTTAATACATACCCTTATCAAGTATGTACAGTAGATTCATATCCTGGTCTTGTAAAAATTTTCCACACTTTGCCTGCCATTGATTGTGATAGACGTCCAATGCAACTGCACTTAACTCTTGCTGGCATTCATTTAAATTAGATGTGAATGCTCATCTTTCACTGCCATTGACGGCGATAGAATCCAATTTGACCGGGAGGAGGTAAATGGACAGCCTTCCCAGTCGAAATGGATTGGACGTCTAGCGCCGTCAGTGGCACCCAATAAAATGAAGGGCGTTTTTAATAATACTAATTTTGTTTAACTACCAGAACACAGACTGAATATTTCACAATACCTGCACTGTCAGTAAATTAGTTAATATTGATTTGTTTCTTATTTTTTGTATTGATATTGTTTTCTTCTAGACTGGTTTTTGGTACGCTATATCCTGCCTACTCATCATATAAAGCCGTCAAGTCAAAAGATGTCAAAGAATATGTGAGTATGTTTATTTTTATTACACCACACCCTCATATTTACTTTAGTCAGGGCTTAAATATGCATGTTTTGGTTTTAATTTGTTTATATATTTTGAAATGACTGCCAGATGTATATTTCTATTGGTACATAGTGTTTTGGTGATAGCCTCTAAGGTACATGTGTCAAAGTGGCGGTCCGGGGGCCAAATCTGGCCCACCGCATCATTTTGTGTGGCCCGGTAAAGTAAATCATGAGTGCCGACTTTCTGTTTTAGGATCAAATTAAAATGAAGAGTATAGATGTATATTAAATTTCCTGATTTCCCCCCTTTTAAATCATTAATTGTAATTTTTTAATCCCATTTTTTCTGTGTTTTTAGTTCAAAAATCATTTTGTAAAATCTAAAAATATATTTTAAAAAAAGCTAAAATACACATTGTTTTAGATAAATAAAAACTGAATATTCAGGGCTTTTAATCCAGTTCTTTTAATCTATTTACAAAAAAAAAAATCTAAATATTATATCTAAAATGGTCCGGCCCACGTGAAATCAAGTTGACGTTAAAGCGGCCCGCAAACCAACCCGAGTCTGACACCCCTGATCTAAGGTTAGGGTAAATATTGTGTCTTTTTGTTATTGATAGTTTACTGAGTGCAAATGAGAATTGATGAGTCCACACCAATCACGGTATTGATCTACTGTCTTGGCCCGAATAGATGACAAAGTGTTTTGAATTGAAAAAGGACTGAAAAAGTGCCTTCTCTGGAATGTATTGTTATCATCATTTGTTTCAGCTCTACTGTCATTATTTTGTATATAACAATTCAGATTGGTGTTCCTGATTGATATTTTTTTCTCAAGGTTTCTAATTATGCTATTGCAATAATCCACTCTACTAAAAATGTTTTCCTTTTTTTTAATTTGGGATTTTTGCATGTGCGATGCAAATTTCAGTACCTGTAATCTCTTATTTTTGCATTGTTTTTTTTATAGGTGAAATGGATGATGTACTGGATTATATTTGCCCTATTCACATCTGTAGAAGTATTTACAGATATGTTTCTTTGCTGGTAAGTAGTCTTATAACTTTACGTTTGCATTTCCTCGTGTACACCTTTTGGTGTTTGGCGTAATGTTCACGTCAAAATAAAGCCTTTGTTCCATGAAAACAATTGAAAGTGATTGTGAGGAGCAAGCACTTGACTGTTTGTATGTGTGTCATCACATTCATTCCAGGCTTCCTTTCTACTATGAACTGAAGATAGCCTTTGTGGTGTGGTTATTGTCGCCGTACACTAAAGGCTCCAGTGTGCTTTACAGGAAATTCGTTCACCCCACTCTTTCCTCCAAAGAAAAGGTGAACTTTGACCTTTTGTTTTTTTCGTCACGTGTAGTCTAAGAAAAGCAAAAGGAGAAAAACACCATCCTTGACTTAAATTGTTCCACTAATTCCCCTCTCCCTTAACAACATTTGAAGTTCTCGGCTATCCAGGGAACAAACACGTCTTTGTGCTAATTCACTCTTGTTGTGTTGCAAAGTGTCTATTTCTCTACGTGTTGAGCGAAATCAGATGTGACTCAATCAAGCAGTTACACGCAAATAGACGTGTTTTTGTTTCGCTCCTTGCCCCAGGATATTGACGACTACATCCATCAAGCGAAAGACAAAAGCTACGACACCCTGGTGCATTATGGGAGAAGGGGGCTTAATGTGGCCGCCACCGCTGCAGTCATGGCTGCAACAAAGGTAATGCTGACTCTGGTCGTTTTTGGGAGAGTTGAAGTCAGGGTATCATGCTTAACCACTAGACCAGGGGTGGATCCACAGACAGGCTTGCCTTCTGATTGGCTCTATCTAGCACATTGAAATGATCCTGATATTTAATAATGAAAGATAGTATGGAACTTCCTTTTGTAGCACTGATATACGATTCCTTTAAAAAACTGATTCAATATCTAAATGCATCTGCCACATAGTCAACACTAGTTTTTTTTTTTTTTTTAACAATCATCTCATCTCATTTTCTGAACCGCTTTATCCTCATTAGGGTCACGGGGGTGCTGGAGCCTATCTCAGCTGACTCCGGGCCAGAGGCGAGGGACACCTTGAATCGGTGGCCACGACAACGCACTCGTAACGCAACAAACACATTTAAATTAACTTGGATTAATATATACAGACACTCAAACATACGTTTAATGTAACTTTACACAAAACTGAATTCTAATTTTGTTAATTTATTTTTTTACCTTCGTTCTGGCCGGGTTAGCTGTTTGCCACGCCGCCACCCTCACGTTCGCTATCGATGGGCTGTTTGCTGTTGTATTCCCTTCAAAATATTCCGAAAATTTTGCCCATGCATGCGCGTTCTGCGTTTCCTGGTCAAAACTCGTCTGAATAAATCGTTCGGTGCTCGTAGATATCTGTTATACACGAAAGAGATGCGGCAAAAAAAGACAGTGCGCTACAATGATAAACAGACTCTCATGTCATGGCCACCTGGCTTTCTCGCATCTCGAAATTTTGATTGTATCTCGGGCGAATTATTCGATCGAAATTTTCATCGTACCTCGAGCATGTCGTAGGTTGAGGTACCACTGTATTAAGCACAATTTGATGGAAGTAAAAAGTGATTATAATTTCAAAATGCGGTATCGTTAACTAAATCTGATGTTTCAACAGCAAATTTGTTATACACCAAAAAAATTGATTTTTGTGTTGTCTGTTCATAGTTTCAGTTCGCATAGGTTTTTCAATTGATCAAAATCAACAGTTGAATTGAATTGTCGCGGAATATGATATCATTGTTCAAAGAATTAACGATGCATTGCACCATCATGAAGTATTTGCCCCCTTTTTAAAAAGTCCCCCCCACCCCATAAATATTTTTCTAGACCCGCCCTTGCCTTAAGTTTCAGTAGAGCCACAGTCAATAGGTCTGAATGTCGCTTCCTGAAAATTCCAAAAAGATTAATATTTCTGGCAAAGACCATCTAAGTTAGGCTCTAGTGACCCTTAAGACGAAGCACTATCAAAGATAGATTGACTTTCCTGTAAATGTTGATCCGAATTGAATTGCTGCTGCAGTGTTTAACTTTAAACCATGTGAAAGCATGCTTTGCATAAACAAGTTCACTCAATCACTGCCAAAGATGTATAAACAATGTTTTTGATGTACAACTGCTCATAAGTAAAGAACGAAAAACAGTATAAAAGAGCTATTTTGTAAGATGAAAGAAGGAATCTAATCTTTTTGTAAGTTCTTTGCCATTGAACACAACATATTTAGTAGTCAAGGAGTTAAATACAAAAGCCTTAATTACTCATGACCTTCCATATACTAATTCCCCTTTGCTTTATCCGTTATGCGTTAGGGCCAAGGGGTTCTGACAGACAGGTTGAGGAGTTTCAGCATGCAAGATCTCGCGGCGTACGAGTCGGACACAGACGGTACCATGCAGCCCACCAGAGCGGAAGCGGCGGCTCAGCACCGGGCCCGCACCATGATGCGAAGCAAGTCTGAGAGCTACAATAAAGGTGAGCTGCTGAACCGGAATAGTCGAGAAATGCGAACCGGTCGGGAGGGTTCGTGATATGACATCAATGCATACCTGGCAACTTATAAGTTTTCCCGTATTTTATACATTTTTGAATCATTTCAAATTGTGGACGCCGCATAACAACTTTTGTACAGGATTTTTTAAAAGTAAGTTTTTGTAAAACCGTTCTCGTTTTACCCATTTTGGATCGTCTCGGTCACTGGTAGCAGGCGAAAACGTAATCGTCGACTGCTAATATTGTCATGCATTAAGCATGATATGCGCACGCATCCTTGCGCCTTTTCACTATATAAATATAGCACGTCAGCAAGCAATGTACCAAGACAGTCAAGCTGTCATCGTCATACAGCGACATCTACAGAATCTTGAATTCATTGCATACAGATTGGGCACCCGTCCACTTTGGAGAAAATTTTAGACTTTTAAATGCGCCCTATGTGAGTAAATATGTGCAAAATATATATTTTGACTTTTTAAAATCGCTTATTAAGGGGAATTGCAATCATTAATAAGGGGATTAATTGGCCGATGTCAATGAAACCTTTTTACGGTCATGTGAAATATAAGAATAGGCAGAATGATGTGTCTGCTTATCATGTCAGTTATGCTTTAAGTTGCTTAATGGGTTTAGAAATTGTTTACTTCACTCTTTTGTGCATGCCTATCTTGAGACCCCCCACCCCCCCATCATCGGACCGCTCTCCCCAGGTCACCTTCCTGTTTTAAACGGGCCAGTGCGTCCTGTGATAATGCTCACATGCACTATAGCTGGAGGGATTTGTTACTCATGTTATATCATATGAGCACTGTTATTTTTCCTTGATAGCATTGTTTCATTTTTTTCACGCGCTAGTCATGTGTTGGAGGATAACATAATTTGTACTATTTTGAACGATGACTTACAGAAAGTTGCTTCCTATCATTTTGGGCCGTATTACATCAGCAAAGTGCTTTGCATTTTCTTCACTTGTGGGTTATTATTGTCTATTGGCGGTTTTAGCGCATTTCATCGTAATCGTTTTTATCATCACCTGTGTTAAAGGTTTAGTACAACATTGCTCTTAAATATGTCACATCATTGTTTAAAAAAACATCAAAAGTCAGCATCCTGAGAAAAATCTCTAAATTTAGCTCGCAAAGCTCACGTCATAGTCAAGCTGTATCACTTTGACACAGGGGTGGCAAACGCGCAGCTCTCGAGCCACATGTGGCGCTCTTAAAACACTCAAACTCATTAGGGCCCATTAAAAATTATATTGTAAAAATAATTTGGCAGATTGGATTTTTTTCATGCTATTTCTGACGTTTCTGACTTTTCTCACAGTTTAAAATCTTGGCTACTAGATCATATTTTGGACACAAACGCATCCCAAAAAGTAACAGAAATGGCTTAATCTCTATCAGCAGCCTTGGCCTCGCCCACTTGCTATCCATATATTCACGCTATGATCATCATTTCTTGTTGTGATGTTACAACCAAATTCGCTACAAAAAGTGGGCATTGCTTGATGCAATTTTTTGGAAGCAATAACCGCAAAAGGGTAAAAACAGAGATTTCAGTGCCACATTCATTTTCTAAAAAAAATTGATTTGTGCGGTCATTTTCATTTTTTGATGAATACCATTTCATAGTATCGTTAATGCCAATTGACCTTTCGCCAAGGCTCCGCCCTCTTATTTAAGGTTGCTAAGCCAGTTTTGTGACTTCAGTATACCAACCAGTGTTGAAGTAATTTTATTTTGTAAGTGCGACATCCTCCAGATTGAGGGAAAATAATTTACAATATGCATTAGAATATGAATTTACAATATGAAAATAATTTACAATCTGAATTTACAATATGAAAATAATTTACAATCTGAATTTACAATATGAAAATAATTAACAATCTGAATTTACCATAAGAAAATAATTTACAATCTGAATTTACAATATGAAAAGAATTTACAATCTGAATTTACCATATGAAAATAGTTTACAATCTGAATTTACAGTATGAATTTACAATGTGAAAATAATTTAGAATATGAATTTACAATATGAAAATAATTTACAATATGGATTTACAATATGAAAATAATTGACAATATGAATTTACAATATGAAAATAATTTACAATATGAATTTACAATATGAAAATAATTTACAATATGAATTTACAATATGAAAATAATTTACAATATGAATTTACAATATGAAAATAATTTACAATATGAAGAGAATTTACAATATGAAGAGAATTTACAATATGAAGAGAATTTACAATATGAATTTACAATATGAAAAAAAATACAATATGAAAATAATTTACACTATGAAAATAATTTACAATATGAAAATAATTTACAATATGAAAATAATTTACAATATGAAAATAATTTACAATATGCAGCGAACGTTACATTGAAAACATAAATATGATAGCAAGCTAATGAGGCATACGGCATGCTACGTTCAGACCAGTTGGCTTTTACATACTATATTGTCAGTTCATAAATTGAAAATACAATTTGGAAGGTGATAGCTAGTCTCTTGATTGACCAAGACTTCATTTATGATGACAGGTGCGTTTCTTGGGATTCACTGCCAATTACAAAGTTACTTTCACAGGCTATTCTTAGTCGGTCGCTAAATGTCAGCACTGGGTTCACTCCTTGAGCTCAATGTCATACACACCATACTCTTTCAGTGCCAAACTTTGGAAAACCAAGAATTCATTTATGTAAAAAAAATTGAACTACATTTTGTCAGATTTTGATCCTTTAGCCAATAGAGAAGTGCCATTTCAATGACTAGCGCTGTCTAGTGTTACAGCTGAGAAGTGCAATGTAGGTAGGTTGAGTTTAAGCTTGTGCGGGCCATATTCCATTATATTTTCATCACTTGCCACAGGCCAATAAAAACGGGGAAACCTTTGGTATAGATCAGGGGTGGCCAAGTCTGGTCCTTGAGAGCCACTATCCAGTCTGTTTTCCATGTCTCCCTCCACCAACACACCTGAATCAAATCATTGGGATCGGTATTCTGGACAGCTTGCTGATGAGTTGATCATTTGATTCAGGTGTGGTAGAGGAGGGAGATATGGAACCCAGACTGGATAGGGGCTCTTGAGGACCGGACTTGGCCACCCCTGGTATAGGGCGTAGAGCAGACCTGGGCCTCTGTGGGTGCAGGTTTTTGTTAAAACCGATCCAGCACAGACAGTTTAACTAATTAGAATTCTGCTGAAACAAGAAGCACCTGACTGCAATCCACTGATTGCACTTCTAAGATACCAGATTGGTGGAAAGGTTTCCTCTTGTGGTTTGGAACCAAAACCTGCACCCACTGCGGCCCTTTGTGGAATTATCGTATTTTCACGACTATAAGGCGCACCGCATTATAAGGCGCACCCTCAATGAATGACACATTTAAAATTGTTTTCCCATACCTGTCAACCTCTGCCGATAACTGCCCTTATAAATGATTATTGATTCCCCTTACAAACCCCCAAAAAACCTTACAAACACCGTACGGTGTTTGTAAGGTTTTTGGGGGGTTTGTAAGGGGAATCAATAATCATTTATAAGGGCAGTTATCGGCAGAGGTTGACAGGTATGTTTTCCATATATAAAGCACACTGGATTATAAGGCGCCCTGTCTATTTTGGAGAAAATTTCAGACTTTTAAGTGCGCCTTATAGTCGTGAAAATGCGGTAATTGCCCAGGTCTGGTATAGAGTATAGAATCTCAACTTTTACCCCTAATGGCCAAATTCGCTGGTCTTTGTCAGTCAGTTTCTTGAAAATTGATGGCAAAAATTCATGACTCACCGTCCCACCCCCTTTATAGATTTTGACATGACTGACTTTGAGGTGTTGGCATTAGACCAAAGAGAGGCGGAGGAGTCGCTGACACCCGATCCCTCCCCACCCTCCACGCCTTCTCCGGAGGGCGCGTGGGGGGCTCCAAACTCTCCTGAGCTCAGCCCGGTGAAAAGAAAAGCTCCCGAGGTACCCATTCTGCCTGGTCACTACGAGTGCTCAGCTGCTGCCTGCCTTTAACACGGCGGTGCGCCTTTACACACCCATGGCCTCGTTTTTTGTCCCAAATTTGCCGTGTCGCTAAATGAGCCTCACGTTTTTAGTGCACCTGCAGATATTAACAATCACCCCTGGTGGAGAATTGAGTCGAGTCGGACGCGTGTTGCTCACTGTGTGATTGAAATTTGGAAAGGTGGCGTTTAACTCATTCGCTGGCAACGGGGTGTCCAATCTGTTTGAACTGGGAGGTGTGGGGAAGATCATTCTGGCGAGTGAGTTAAAGGCTGTAACGTTGGTCTCAGAATGACCTGGAATAATTCATAACAGGGAACATTTTGAAGTGAAGTGTCTTAACCCTTTCGTGCACGAATTCTGACTTTTTTTCCTCCCTCATGTTTTTATGTCGTTCATATACAGCACTGGGTCTGAAATTGCGAGCCATGGGAAGCCAATTGTATTTATATGTAAATAATTTTCAATAAAACGACTGAATTAATTGATGATTCAATTTGGGGGGTCTACTATGTAAATCACAGGTGTCAAAGTGCCGGCCCGGGGGCCAAATCTGGCCCGCCGCATCATTTTGTGCGGCCCGAGCAAGTAAATCATGAGTTCCGACTTTCTGTTTTAGGATCAAATTAAAATGAAGAGTATAGATGTATATTAAATTTCCTGATTTTCCCCCTTTTTACATCCGTAATTGTAATTTTTTCTGTTTTTAGTTCAAAAATCAATTTGTAAAATCTAAAAATATATTTAAAAAAAGCTAAAATAAACATTGTTTTAGATCTATAAAAAACTGAATATTCAGGGCTTTTAATCCAGTTCTTTTAATCCATTTATTTTTTAAAAAATCTAAATATTATATCTAAAATGATCCGGCCCACATAAAATCAAGTTGACGTTAATGCGGCCCGCGAACCAACCCGAGTCTGACACCCTTGATGTAAATGGTAATGTTGAGTGAGTAATCAAGAAAATAAAATCTAAATACATTAAAAAATATATATAAATAAAAACAAAAAAATCGGTGCGGAGGGTGATTGTTTACGGTCTCTAAACATTTATCGTTTTCTACAGGGTGACCATTTTTGCTAAAATGTGCTTTAGGCAGTCAAAGGGTTGACTTGAAATACTTGACGTGCCTGTTGACTTCAAATGAGATTAATAACAAAATAAAGAAAATAAGGTTCATTCATGTGATCAAATGTGCTTCCATCTTCACAGGGTGATTATTTCCCATTGCAACAACAGAAAATGTTTGCACTCCCCTGAACGTTGGCGGGAATGAGCTCGGAGCTGCGAGTTAAAATAACTCCTGAAAAAGCAAGTGTTTTCTTCAACAAAGTGATCATGTGGCTAATCTTTGCCTCTCTTCCCTGTAGCCTCCTCTTAGAGTCTTAAAGCCTCTCACGAGATCCAGGAGCGCCGTGTGTTCCAGCACTGAAGCCATGTGATCGCGTGGGCCTCGCACATGGACGCCTCCGACTGCCTCCAGCTTGCTGCAACACGTCAAATTTTTTTTTAGGGCGACAGAAAAAAAAAGAACCTTACGTGACTAGAGCAGCATTGCTTTGGAATTTGGTCTTACCAAAGTGACCTGTGACAGGCTGTCTTTAGGAAAGTTATGATGATGCAGCAAAGACAACAAAGTGTTAGATCCATGCTGATCAGACCTGCTAGGCGTTATTACACATGTACAGCGTGTATTTTTAATTTTTTTTCTTTATCTGTCAGCTGTGACTGGACACTCGCATGTGTGTCTGGCCACTGATTATTAGTTGTCGTTTTCTAGAATGTACCGCGGCTTTCCTCGTAAACAATAAGTCGCCATGGTCAAAAATGCATGGCTGCTGTGTGGTGAGCGTTTTGAAAGATGGGGGACTGATGCAAGTCCCAAAAAACAAACAAAAAAAACATGAAAAGTTGCAAAAGATGCAGCTGAATGATCGACTTCTTCAAGCCTTAAAGGGACAGTTAGCGCTACACAAGTAGGTGAAAAGATTAATCATGATGTGATTGAGGTGTTTTAACATTTTGTCACTTTTGGCTTCAAGTTAAGGGATTTTTCCCAAAAAATATGGCATTTATCAGTTTGGAATTGCAGCTGGAAAATGCAGAGTGCCTCCAAGAGTCTTTGGAAAACTAAGACACGGACTGTCCGAATACTGGTGAGTCCAACTGGAGTATTTATAACTATTATGTTTGTCATTTTGCACTAGGTGATAAATTGCAATCACTGCACTTAATTCCACCTCCCCCCAAAAAAGTCAGGTACAAGTGCATTTCAATAAATTAGAATTTCAGTTCAGTTCAAAGATATTTTGTCAAGTAATTCAGTTTGTAAGATTACATTTGATTCTATTTAGATCAAAATAGTGGTAACAAACTAACAAAGCAAAAAAGTGCATTGCAGTACAGATTTAATTGATTGGAGATTATGTGGATTTTTGTAAATGCTGTAAATTATATTCTTGGAATATTTTTTCCCAGATAGAAAGGCCTTGGCATGCTTATCCAGCCTGAAAAATTACTGACTTTTACTTAAATGACTCATTTCCGTACAATCCAAGTAGCTACTGGAGTAAAATAGCACGTGTTGATAATATATTGATAATAAATCAATATTTGGAATAAGCGTTTTTATGAAATGGCCATTTATTGAGATGCACCTGTGCTGTAGTCGCATTTATTGTTTTATTTAGTCATCAAAGCTGTTTTGTCAATTTACCACCTTTTATTGGTTACCATTTAAAAGGCTGTATAATGCAAATCAAAATATTTCAGTGAGTTTTGTTGTATTTTTATTCAAAATCACTGACCTCTACTACTTCCTAAGCATCTCTACTGTGGAATTCTTAAGGAATATTTTGCAGATTCCCAACATTAACATGGACAGTATTGTAGATGCACACTTTCATGCTTTATGAAGGACTATTTGGGACATAATTCAGTATTACTGGGTTTTCCCTGATATCCCTCAGTGTTTTTTTCTTCACGTTACTGAGCCTTTGCCACATTTAAATATCACTGTTAGTTGTTGATTTGCACAGTAGTAATGTTCTTGTCCTCTTTTATGCTGAAACAATAGCTTCTCAGGTACAATAGTCTTGTTTACACACCATTCACTACATGTAGATACACCTGTCATTCACATTATTCTTTTAATATATAATGGTATTAATGTGTTTCAGCTTTAATAGTATCACTATTCAAAAATTTCCAGATAAAAGTTCAAAATTTGTGCTCAGAAAACACATTAGTTAGTTAAAAAATAGGCAAAATTACACATACGACATAATTTCATTGGGCCCTCCCCTCAATTTGAGTGGAAATTAAAAGAAAAACCAAAACATTTCATCTGCAAATGTACAATAATAAACATTTTTGAGTGTTTCATCACGTCTGTTCATAAACTTTATTGTGTCAATGGTAAGATTTTATAAATGGATGCCACAGGACAAAAATGTCTCCCCTGCCTTGCCTCAAATAAATTTCCTAAGTGAATTCATGTGTGAATCCAAAGGTGATTATTCAAATGCTTCCACTTTGCAGGGTTTATTTCACGTTTTTGTTCTGGCAGGCCAGAATAACATGACTTCAAATTGATGTCTGCTACATGTACAAGTAGCAACAGTAATGTGATATGGTTTATTGTTGGAAAAATAAACATGAAGCAAATGTTTTATGTAACTGACCTCATTATTTCTTTCTTTGTGGACTAGTTACAAAAAAAAGACAAGATTCCAAAGTGTAAATTAAACCTTGAGATTGTTTCTGTCATGGTACTTCAGGTACGGATCATCCACATACCAGTTCCTCCTTCTCCAAAACCGAGTTGTCATTTTATCTAACAGTTTACTCTGTGTTTTGTTACAAAAAACATGCTCCCTTAGTCGCTTTCGCCTCGCTGGGTTCTTCTTCCACAGTTTCTTCTTGTATCCAGCCTGTATAGGGGCAAAGGGCAAGAGATGAATAGCCTTTTTAAGCAAAAAGAGAAATAAAACGGTACCTTGCGTCGAATCCATAGACCGCAATGTAGCCGCATGAACCGCTCGGTAACTGACTTGACTGACTTCCTCTTTCCCTTCTTAATGCTGTAATATGTGAGACTTCTGTTGGGCTGCTGGCTCAAAGGTGGAATAAAAGCAGATACCCTGCAAATGAGAATGGACATATTACATACACACTAGGCCACAGGTGTCAAAGTGCCGGCCCGGGGGCCAAATGTGGCCCGCTGCATCGTTTTGTCCGGCCCGAGAAAGTCAATCATGAGTGCCGACTTTCTTTTTTAGGATCAAATTAAAATGGAGTATAGATGTATGTTAAATTTCCTGATTGTCCCCTTTTTAAAATCAATCATTGCAATTTTTAATCAAATTTTTTTCTTTTGTGTTTTTAGGTCAAAAAGCATTTTGTAAAATCTCAAAATAAATATACAAATATTTTCCGTTTTCCACTTTAAAAAAATATTTTGTTTCCATTTGAAATAAAAAAAATGATTAAAAGACATTTTCCAATACTAAGAAAAAAAAGCTCAAGTAAACATTGCTTTAAATCTATAAAAACGGACTATTTAGGGCTTTTGATCCAGTTCTTTTAATCCAATTTTAAAAAAATTAAAAAAATCTAGATATTAGATCTAAAATGGTCCGGCCCACATGAAATGGCGTTGACGTTAATGCGGCCCGCGAACCAACCCGAGTTTGACACCCTTCCACTAGACCTTTGTGAAGCACCTTGTCATAAAATTTTCTGTTTGTGCACCTAAACTCACCTGTGTTTTTCCTCCAACACTGCTTCACTCACCCCGAAATTCATAAAAGTTAGCGACATTTACTGATTTTTCTTCATATTGAGGACTATATTAACCCCCAACCACGGCCCAGAAGAGGGCAAATGGAAAAGTAAGGATATTGGTGCTGAAAAAAGAAAATTTGTGCAAAAAAACTGTCCAAAATATGATTTAAAAGCTATTTTTTTACCTAGGTCTACAATGTCTTGTGTGTCTGTCTTGCTACTGCAACCACGGAAATTCCCCGAATACGGATGAAATAAAATTATAATCTAATCTAATCTAAATACTTAGCAATTGGCTTACATGAGCAATGCATGGAAGACAATTGAAAGTAGCACCACATTCATAAAGATAACACAATTTGTTCTAATAGCAATATTAATGCATTCTTACTGATATGCTGCCTTAATATACAGCAGTTTAAAAGATCAAAATCTATAGTCACGAGTGTTAGTGGATTAGTTTAAATGTGCTCTTTATGTTTACATTGGATAGTTTTTGGGTGCAGCATTACTGTTGTGCTAATATTAGGTAGAATATTTTGTCTATATGGAATAGTTTTTGGTTACAGCAACAGAAGTACTAATGTCAATTCAAAAATAGTGAGGGTGGGCTGTCATAATTGTAATTTTTTTTCACAAAATAATTGAGGGCGGCCTGTTGGGGTGAGTGGTTAGCGCGACTGCCTCACAGCTCTGGGGTCCTGGGTTCAAATCCAGACCATGTCCACCTGTGTGGTGGAGTTTGCATGTTCTCCCCGGGCTCTGCGTGGGTTTCCTCCCACATTCCAAAAACATGCATGGTAGGCTGATTGGACTCTCTATCTAATTGCCCCTAGGTATGGGTGTGTGTGTGAATGGTTGTCCGTCTCCTTGTGCCCCGCAATCGGCTGGCCACCGATTCAGGGTGTCCCCCGCCTCTGGCCCGAAGTCAGCTGGGATAGGCTCCAGCACCCCCCGCGACCCTAATGAGGATAAAGCGGTTCAGAAAATGAGATGAGACAAAATAATATATAAAGGATATCATGATATTAAATGGCCCTTACACAGCACTATTATGGTTGTTAGTTTGATGGTACTATGGTTGTTATTATTATTATTATTTCGTGCAGGTTATAACTGTACTACGGCCTGTACTTAGCCCGTGATCCATTAATCTAGCCCTAGTCCAAAACTGGCATACAGAAAGATAAGTTGTGGATAAGATGAGTTGTTACCGTTGGAGCAGACCGAATTCGGGTAGTCGACAGGCTGTAGCAGGTAGAGAGGAGCGTGTGCCTGGGGCCGCGGGGACAGTGAAGGGATGAACAGCACGGAAGAAGCCCGAAAGCTGAGCAATATTTGCCGTCCGGCCATACAGAGTGAAGGATAGCGGCGACTTCAGCAAACCTGGCCAAGCCGAAGGACAATATGTCAACACGAGAAGAAAGTCGCTGCCGCTAGCAAACTGTTTTCCGTGCGAGAATAGCAATATTGAATCAATGGACACTACATGACACCACGATTTAATACCACATAGTAAATGTTTACAAAATTATGGGTGAAAAAACCGCGATAAAGGTCAAAATGTTATGTTGCATACCAGTCAGTTTCCTTGCCACGTAGGCCGCCATGTTTTCTTTGGATATGACGTCACTATAAAGCGCCATCGGGACAATTATGATTATACGCATTTGATACATTTAAGTTTACTTGGATTTTTAAATTTTGCAAGGTGGGACGCCCCACTTGAAAACGAAATTTTTTAAATCAACCTTACTATTTTTCTTGCGACGTTCTCCAAACGTTGTATATTCGCAAACGGTGAATCCTATATTTAGTTTTCAAGGACACAATGGAACGCAAGTTATTATTATTACTATTATTATTATTATTATTATTGTAGTTATTATTATTATTATTGTTATTATTATTGTTATCATTATTGTTATCATTATTGTTATTATTATTATTATTATTATTATTATTATTATTATTATTATTATTATTATTATTATTATATTATTATTATTGTTTTTATATCTTCGTCTGAAAATAAATTTGCTAAAACGCTTAAATTGTTTTCCCGTTTCTATGTCGTTCATTTTATATCGTTTTTTTAATAACCCTGGCATCTTTTTATTTTCTGTGTAATCTCTGGAGGTTTCAAGTTGGTCGAAGCATTACTGCCCCCTCCCGTTTTAATTCTGCCTAGCAACAATTCATCCCTCGATCATTTACTCCATTCATTTATTTTCCATACTGCTTATCCTCGCAAGGGAGGCTTATGCCAGCCGATTTCAGGCACTAGGCGGAGGCCACCTTGAATTGGTGGCAGGCCAATCTGAGGGCACAAAAAGACAGACAACCATTCACACTCATACCTAGGGCCAATTTAAAGTGTTCAACCAGCTTACTTTGGCTGTTTTGGGGATGTGGGATGAAAACAGAGCACCTGGAGAAAATCCATGCAAGTTCGGGAAGAACATGCAAACTCCCCACAGGAAAGTCTAGACCTGTTCCTAACCATGCTCAGTGACTTTTCTAAAATACATACGTGCAGTTGTAGACAAAACACTGGCCTAACCCTAAAATTGTTGTGGCACAAATATGTACTTTTAACAAGTACAACTAATCGGCGTAATGAATGTCACCATGTTGGAACCAATTTTATCAGACGTACTTATTGCTGTCACATGGTTTAAAAAATGCCGTGATAAACACGATGTACTTAAAAACTGCTATTTTTGTTTTTCATGGTATTTAACTCATTTCATAACATAGATGGCGATCCAATTCATTATTACTTGTAGGTAATTTTAGTGTGGCTAATTAAAATAAGCAATTGTGTTGTATTTACAAATATTATCTTTAAAAAGATGAATTTGGTTATTAATGATATACAGCCCTGCAATTGGCTGGCAACCAATTCATAGTGTACCCTGCCTGCAGCCTGTTGTGACCTGGATCAGGCTCCAGTACCCCCTGTATGAATAAATGATGATATAGAGCAAGGGGGTCAGACTCGGGTTGGTTCGCGGGCCACTTTAACGTAAACTTGATTTCATGTGGGCCGGACCATTTTAAATATAATATTTAGATTTTTTTATATAAATGGATTAAAGAACTGGATTAAAATCCCTGAATATTCCGTTTTTTTCTAGATCTAGAACAATGTTTATTTTAGCTTTTTTAAAATATATTTTTCGATTTTAAAAAATGATTTTTGAACTAAAAGAAGAAAAAATCGATTAAAAAATTACAATCATTGATTTAAAAGGGGGAAAATCAGGAAATTTAATATACTACATCTATACTCTTCATTTTAATTTGATCCTAAAACAGAAAGTCAGCACTCATGATTTACTTTCCCGGGCCACACAAAATGATGCGGTGGGCCAGATTTGGCCCCCGGGCCGCCCCTTTGACACATGTGATATAGAGTATAGTTTTTTGTTTTTTTGGTTTTATGAACGTGACTTAAAATATTAACTGTGCGCTAATAATAAGAAATTAGGTTTAAATGAAATTACATGCTAGGTTGTAAGTTGTTTATTTATTGCTAAAACATACAAATATATATAATTTTACTAAAAAGCCCACTGAGAGAAAACAAAGAAATATATTGAAATGCATTGCATTCACATCCAAGAGCAACTTATGCATAAGTGCAAAAAAAAGCAACTATTTCAAAAAAAAAAAAAAATCGAAGTGCTTTTTATGTTAGAAAGAAGCATCTGTTTTTGCAGCTTGACGCTCCTAATAAAGTCGCTAAGAAAAGGAGAGGGTTTGAAATGTGTTAACCTATTAAAAGTAGAACGTCTCAGGCAGGAGCTGACGCATGTTTCGGAAGTGTGTACAGACAGTATGTGCATTTTTGTTCCATCTTTTGGTTCACCAGCCGGCGTATACGGGCTCTGCATCGCAGGGAATTCCGTAGTAGCGACTTTGAGGCCTCTCTTTGCGTAATAG
Organism: Stigmatopora argus; assembly: GCF_051989625.1. NCBI lineage: Eukaryota > Metazoa > Chordata > Actinopteri > Syngnathiformes > Syngnathidae > Stigmatopora > Stigmatopora argus. Next base: position 11,723,720 of record NC_135401.1, on the reverse strand, counting down.
CGGTGCTCTGGACACACTAAGCTCGCCGTCAGTGTCTCTCATTTTGCGTAGGACCGTTAGAATGATGAGGAGTAGAGCCACTGAAACCAAAGGAAAAAATGTGACTAATCTCCACGGAATAGCTAATTCAGGGGTGTCCAAACTTTTTCAACGGGACCCTAACCCTAAAACAAAGGATGCAAGGGTCAACTTGAAATTTTTTCACTTTTACTTGGTAAATAGAAGAACTGCCGGTTCATGTGATGGAAAAATAAGTAATGTAGCGATTTAATTTTCGTCATTTTATGCCTTTTTCCAGGCAAGATCTCTTAATATTACGTGAAAAGCAGTTTTGTTTTCTCACTTTTTGTCGCCAAAAATGGATGCCCGCGTAACCAAACGACTTCCAGTTCACGTGACATTAAAAATAAGTGACTAAATGACTTTAATATTACAATATGGACTTATTGTTTGTCATATTTCAATTTTAATCTCATAATACAAATTTTCTCTGTGTATTAAAATGTGTGCCTTCTTCAGGTAATAATATCCCATGGCACATTGGTTAAGAAACACTATTAACTCATTGGCTGCCATTGATGGCGATAGATTTTTGATATCTTTCCAATGGGAGGGATGGCAGCGATTGTTCGATACAAATTGGATTGGACGGTTATGGCCGTCAATGGGATTTTGATATGATGACTCAATACCAACTTCCCAAGTTGAAATGGATTGCATTTCTATGACTGTCAATGGAAGTGAACTACAAGAAACAAAATACCGTTATTTTTACGACTATAAGGCGCACTGCATTATAAGGCGCACCCTCAGTGAATGACACATTTTTTCCCCATATATAAATCACACTGGATTATAAGGTGCCCTGTCTATTTTGGAGAAAATGTAAGACTTTAAAGTGTGCCTTATAGTCGTGAAAAAACGGTAATCCAAAGATATGAGGATATTAAAAAAATTACTATTATGACACTACTAAAACACATTTTGGGAAACAGAGAATTGAATTATTTTTAAAGAAAATACTCAGATTCTACAGTTTTCTAATAATGAGCTTTAAGTGACTAGCTCCATCTAGCATTAAAGATGAGAAGTGCAATGTTAGATGAATTTAAGCTTCTTGGCGGGGCATATTCATTGATATTTTCATCATTTGCTGCCATTAAAAAAATGGGCAGTGGGCTGGAGTTTGGACACCCCTGAGCTAATTAGTATGATGGACATAAAAGAGCCTTATTTGGAGAAATCACAAGCCTGGATGAAGAATGCTGTATGCCAAATTGTTACTTTGAGATGGAAAACGTACCCCCTCCTCCGATAACTAATAAAGCAATGGTGACTGGGGCCAGTTCACACGTGTCCCCTGCTTTGCGAAGGAAAGTCTCCATGCAGTACCCCGGAGCCAAGCTCCCTTCTGGACAGAAGGCATCACTGGGACAATGAATCGGATTCACGTCTGGACTCTGGGGGGGAAAAGAAGTCAAAGCTTTTACGGCGGATATTCACAAGCATGTACTAAAATATACAGTTTCTGAATAAGTTTACTTGCCCTGAGACCAAATCTAAAAAATTAAAAGAATCCTTGAAGTATGTTTTTAAAATACCAAATAAATCTGGAAGACCCCCCCAAAATATATTTCACTTTCATTCTCTTCGCAAAAAAAATGTGACAAATATTTTCACTGGCACATTAGATGTTAAGGGAAATACTTCTGTTCATTTTCATTGTTTTTTTTTAACATGAACCAGCCCAAAAACAACTAATTTGTGTTTTTTTTTTACAATACCTGCCCCAAAAATTTGAGATAACTCAAAATGTACAGGAGGTGACCCAGAAATGCTTCAAAATCACTAGGAATTAACATGGAAATTCTCCAAAATCAACAAGAGGTGATGCTGAGGTACCCTAAAATTAATCCATTGATGGTCACTAATAACTAAAACTCAATAGGGGACTAACCTTTTTAGTCATTTTTGTACCTACTTACTTATGTGACCACTTATTCATGTTGACTACTACTTATTTAATATTATGACTACTTATTTATTGATTATTGATTATTATTTATTTATTATTCATTATTATTTATTATTATTTATTGATTATTTATTATTATTTATTGACCATTTATTATTATTTATTGATTATTTATTACTATTTATTGAATATTTATTTATTGATATTTTTATTATTATTTATTGATATTTTTATTATTATTTATTGATTATTTATTATTATTTTTTATCATTTGTTAATTATTTATTATTATTTCTTGATTATTTGTTTGTCTGTGTTAGTTGTGACTACTTATTTATGATGACTACTTATTTATTGATTGTTTATTGTTATTTATTGACTGTTGTTGTTATTTGTGGACTTTGTGGTGAAGCTTTAAATCCCATTTTACTTATATAATGATAATAAAAACATTCAATTCAATTGATTTAAACTGGGAGGTCTGACTGAATGCTCATGTTTCAGTGCCATTGACTAGTGGTCTAATCCTTTTAGGCTGAGAGGAGCAAACTCATTGGATTGGACGTCTAGCGCCATCCTTTGCAATCGATGCTTTAAGAAAGTGACCCATAAAAGTATCAGTTGGGCTTTAGCAACCCTACTGATGACAAAAACTGCAGAAAATTGAAGAATGACTTGTCGTTAAAATGCCCATAATGTTTTTACAATATACAGACACACATATGTATTTATATATACTAGTTAGTAATTATTTTTCAGTGAGTCCAAAGAGAGAATGAGAAGTACTGACTGGACAGTAATGGTTTTCCGGGCAGACATCACAGCTTTCTTGGCCCCAGTGGATCTGGTAGAACCCACTGCTGCATATCTGACACATTGTCTGACGAGGAGCCTTATGCATGCCTGTTCAAAAATAGAAAAGTAGATCTCATTATAACCTACAGTCTGCAATGGTTTACTGGATCATCTCGTAAGTGAGACCAAACCTGGACGACACGGAGTGCACTCTTTTGCCGCGGCCTGTAGTGCCTCTGACCCGCCAGGGCACGTCTGGCATTGGGAGCACCCGGACGAGCTATCAGAGAGGAAAAAAAGATGTATTTTGATTGCAGTTTGATTCGATATGATGCCTTTAAAAAAATGTGGACGGACAACCATTCTCTGTCATACTTGGGGGCAATTTAGAGTGTTCAACCGGCCCATCCTGGATGTTTTTGCCATGTGGGAGAAACCTGCAGTACTCAGAGAAACCCCACAAAAGCCCCAGGAAAACATGCAAACTGCATACGGAAGGGTCAAAATTCACCTGGGATTGAACCCTTGATCTCAGAACTGTGAGGCCGACGCACTAAACACTCGGCCAATTGGCTGCAACAACCCATGTCTTGTAGAGAATTCAAATACTTACTTGCAAAAAGTCCCTCTTGAACACGGTGCACACAATGTGGAACTGTGCATCGAGGAGAAGAAACCTGAAAGTAGCATAGTCATTTTGATTTTGCCCAAATTAGGGTAATCAAACTCATCCAATTTAGTTCATGAGTCACGCAATTTGCATTTTAAACATCATTTTTTCTAATTTCTACCACAATAAATACACATATATATATGTATATACTGTAAACATATACACATACATATTACATATATACCAAGGGTGTCAGACTGTAATATTTAGATTTTTTTTAAAATAAATGGATTAAAAGAACTGGATTAAAATCCCTGAATATTCAGTTTTTTATAAATCTAAAACTAGCTTTTTTAAATATATTTTTAGATTTTACAAAATGATTTTTGAACTAAAAACACAGAAAAAATGATTAAAAAATTACAATTATTGATTTAAAAGGGGGGAATCAGGAAATGTAATATACATCTATACTCTACATTTTAATTTGATCCTAAAACAGAAAGTCAGGACTCATGATTTACATTCCCAGGCCACACAAAATGATGCAGCGGGCCAGATTTGGCCCCCGGGCCGCCACTTTGACACGAGTGATATATACATTTTAAATTATTTATTATCTAAACACCTACCTGGGGAGCAACTTTCACAACTGCCTGCACCAGTGTTGTTATTGAAGGATCCAGTGGGGCACGGGTGACACAGTGGACTCCCAGTGAAACTGCCGAAAAATGATTAACAATGTGAATCCTTTTCATGATATATGTAAATTAAATTACCCACACCCTCATATACTCATGTTTATGTATATAAATAAGTAGGCAACGTGCATGGTTACTACAACGAACATCTAATCAATAGTTAACATTAGTTTAACTCATTCATTGCTATCCCAGGTTTTTTTTAAATGTCCACTTAGCAAAACTTACTGTTAATTTACACCGCCAAAAGGTAAAAGAAGGCAAGGATGGCAAATTGCTATATTGATGACGGAGAACGAATTCAGAACGTTTCTATTCATTTCCATAATGAAAGTTGATTTGACTTATGAGCACGGTTCATGGAATAAGTTTAACTCATAAGTCAAGGCCTCACTTGAACGAGTGTGAATATTGTCCATGTAAAAGGAAGCTGTTATAGAAATTAAATTCCATTGTACTTTTGAACACTGTTTTGTATGAAATATGACCACCGTTTAAAAAAAAAAAAAATTGCAGCCGCCAATTGTCTTACTTAGTGTAGAAGCCTTGTCGACAGGGCAGACACAGCTGCTGTCCAGCCAGTGGCTGATAAAAGCCAATCGCGCATGGTAGGCAGGCTCCAGGAAATAGACACAGCCCAGGTTCAGGGCAGCACATGCACAGCAGGGTCCCTAAGAATACAGTCCCAAAAAAAGCATCAGTTCTTGGCACCTCTACCCCAAAACGATCAAGAAAAATCACTCACGATTGTCATACTGTGATCCGGGAGCACAGGGCTCACAGTTGGAAGTGTTGTATGTGGAGCAGCTGGGGGTGGTGCTGCTGAGAGCAGGAGTTGGCGTCACAACAGTGGCGTTTTCCACCAGAGAGGTGATAAGAGTAGCAGGAGTTGATGTTGTCTGACTCATCACCATGCCTGCAAAACAAACAGTAGCAATGTTGGGTGTTTATTCATCTTTCGTGTCGTGCATCCTTGTAAGGGTTGCAGGAGCCTATCCCAGCTGACTTCAGGCAAAAGGCAGACTACATCCGAGACTGGTCGCCAGACACACAGAGACACATGACCACATGCACTCATAATCAGACCGCCACCAGCGGGAATTAATCCCACATTTGACCGCACAGAAGACAGACAAGGGAACCTCTACACCACATGTGTCAAAGTGGCGGCCCAGGGGCCAAATCTGGCCCGCAGCATCATTTTGTGTGGCCCGGGAAAGTAAATCATGAGTGCCGACTTTCTGTTTTAGGATCAAATTCAAATGAAGAGTATAGATGTATATTACATTTCCTGATTTTCCCCCTTTTAAATCAATAGTTGTAATTTTTAAATCATTTTTTCTGTTTTTAGTTCAAAAATCATTGTAAAATCTAAAAATATATTTAAAAAAAGCTAAAATAAACACTGTTAGATCTATAAAAAAACGGAATATTCAGGGATTTTAATCCAGTTCTTTTAATCCATTTATAAAAAAATATATATCTAAATATTATATCTAAAATGGTCCATGAAATCGAGTTGACGTTAACGCGGCCTGCCAACCAACCCGAGTCTGCCACCCCTGCTCTACACTATCAGGCATCTTTGTCAGTATTAGCGTTGTTCGTTTTTGACTTCAGATCTACAAAACCACGTGCTCGTTTTCTGTTTTTTTGGGGGGGACAACAGACAAAGACATACAAGATGGTTCTCATACCCACGTGGCTTTATTGCAAGAACGACGACTTCTGATCAGACTCCTTTTAAAATCCTTTCTCAGCAAGCAAAAGAGGGTATTGATTTAAAGATCAGTGGGTATTTCAGTTTAGAAGAAACTTTCCACATACTGTGTGGCTTTTTTTCCTTCTATTGGAGGTCAAGAATAGTTTTATGATACTGGTCTCCTGCTAAGCCTACAACAACTGTAGTACCCAGGAACAACTGTTTAGAAAGCAAACACCAGGGTCACATCCAGAAGTCACACATATGTGTGACAAGCTACACAACCCGAGCAACACAATACAAGCAAAACACTTTGATTAGCGTGCCAAAGCCAAATGGGCCAGACTTGTTTACTAGTTTATATAGTATTTAACATTAGTATGGGTGGAGTACCAAAATGCAACAATCCAGAAAGAATCTGCTGGATTTGTTGTCGTTTGCAACTGGATGCAACGCAACCCAACCGCCAACTGGGGTTTAAAATCAATCTCAAATGTTTCTTTTTTTTTGTATCCATGCTAAAAATATGGAGCCAGGAGGTTTAATATAAGCACATCAGCCAGACAAGAGGGCACATTGTGTGAGTAATCACATTAGCCATGTGCTTGAGTGGGAGCCATCTTCCTCGAGAAAAGCAGTTACTCAGAGAGCGGAAGGATCATGTGATTTGGAGTCAGAGATGGATTGTCAACAATTCTCAAAATATGAATCTATAGTCGCAAATGCAACTGAAAAAAATGAGGCACACCAATGAAGCCTTTTGGCAGTTATAGACATCAATTCCGTTTGAACTGGCATTGTGTGATCATGTTTCCCTGCCATTAACGGTGTAGACCAGGGGTGTCAGACTCGGGTTGGTTTGAGGACCACTTTAACGTCAACTTGATTTCACGTGGGCCGGACCATTTTAGATTTAATATTTAGATTTTTTTTTGTTGAAATGGATTAAAAGAACTGGATTAAAACTCCTGAATATTCATTTTTTATAGATCTAAAACAGGGGTAGGGAACCTATGGCTCGGGAGCCACATGTGGCTCTTTTGATGGGTGCATCTGGCTCTTTGCTAACCTGTGAGCTAAAATATGGAAATTGCTGGTGACAGAACTGAGATATTACATCTAGAACTGCTTTAATCTTCATTTTTTTGCAGTAGACGCTTCTGGAATGCATCCTCTCATTGATTAGCAACAGCATGAGTCTTTTAAAAAAATATTTTTTTTTTCCACTTTAAAAGGGGTGAAATTACAAAAAAAAATTGAAAAGGCACTTGTTTACATGTATGTATTTTGACTTTTAAATTCATAGTATGGCTCACAAGGAATAACATTGGAAAATATGAATTGTTTGTGGCTCTTCGTCAAAAAGGTTCCCGACCCCTGATCTAAAACAATGTTTATTTTAGCTTTTTTAATATATTTTTAGATTTTACAAAATGATTTTTGAACTAAAAGCACAGAAAAAAATGGATGAAAAAATTACAATTATTGATTTAAAAGGGGAAAAATGAGGAAATTTAATATACATCTATACTCTTCATTTTAATTTGATCCTAAAACAGAAAGTCGGCACTCAGGATTTACTTTCCCGGGCCACACAAAATGATGCGGCGGGCCAGATTTGGCCACTGGGCCGCCACTTTGACACTTGTGATGTAGACGAAAGGTAGACGACACCCTAGACTGGTCGCCAGTCAGCCGCAGGGCACAGAGAGAGATAAACAACCATCCGCTCCCCCAATCATACCACCACCAGCGGGAATTGAGCCCACTCATGCCCACACCGAAGTCGGGCGAGCGAACCTCTATACCACGAGGCGGCGAATGATGTATCATGCATCCATATTTTTGTGCATTACATTATGTAATATAATACATAAAAATCAAGAGCAAATAAATTACACAGGTTTCCAATTCTTAGATGAGATTAGATACTCACCAATGAAGCTAAAGGCAAAGATGAGGGGCAGAGGGGCCATCCTCCTCTTGATGGTCCGCAACTTTTTTCCTCAGCAAAATTCATCTACAGCATCATCTAGTGCTTGACAAATCACTGACAACTGCGTTACCTTCCTCTGGTGAAGTTTGCTAGTCCTCTCGACGCCATCATGTGACAAAATACACATCATGTGATTTTGCTTTAGAAGGGAAAAGGAGGGGGAATTCCGTGTAAATGGACTTTTTATCGAAGGCTTCCAGCAGGAGTGCTAACGTGCAAGAACAAATCCATTCGAGGGGCATTTTACCACACATCACACTTTCCCAGCACTTTGATCCAAGACTACCACTGTATGAGCAGACAAAAAAATATTAATAAAGATTCTGCATGGTTAAGGAATCCAGTAACACTTTATTTGATATGATCCTGATGACAGTGTCACAAGATCATGACATGACACCAGTCATGAACATAAATTATGGGAAGATGTGGTAACCCTAAACCATATTGTCAAAGTGGCGGCCCGGGGGCCAAATCTGGCCCGCCGCATCATTTTGTGTGGCCCGGGAAAGTAAATCATGAGTGCCGACTTTCTGTTTTAGGATCAAATTAAAATGAAGAGTATAGATGTATATTAAATTTCCTGATTTTCCCCCTTTTAAATCAATAATTGTAATTTTTTAATCAATTCTTTCTGTGTTTGTAGTTCAAAAATCATTCTGTAAAACCTAAAAATATATTTTAAAAAAGCTCAAATAAACATTGTTTTAGATCTATAAAAAACTGAATATTCAGGGCTTTTAATCCATTTATAAAAAAAAAATATCTAAATATTATATCTAAAATGGTCCGGCCCACGTGAAATCAAGTTGACGTTAAAGCGGCCCGCGAACCAACCCGAGTCTGACACCCCTGCCCTAACCTTAACCTGACCCAGTGCTTCTCAATTATTTTCCGCTACGATGTCTTCGTATAACTCACGAGTACGTTTGAAGACAAAACAAATGAAATTCAATTGAATTTATTTCTTGAGTGAGCTTCTCTCTGTGAAATTTGAGGGTCTTTCTTATCGATGTACTGCTCTAAGCACTGCTCCAAGTCCTCCCAGTTGATCTTTTTCAATCCGTCCTATCGAAACACAGCATAAAATGGCCCGATTTACTGTGACTGTGACAATCTTAACAGTAACATCTAGCAGACCATGTCGACTGTTTGTTGTTGCAGATTTCACACTCACTTTGCAGTGGGTCTCGATGGTTCCGTTTGGGTGTGCTGCTGCCTGCTTTGATGGTTTTGCAATGTTGCTTTCATTTTTTTTCAGTTTTTGACACTCCTTCTTCACGTCTTCAATCTTCTTTTGAATTGCAAAAACTTTCTTATCCTGTACTACGATCTGCTGCAATTGCAGTTCCACGTTCTTCTCATCCGCTTTCCTGAAGCACACCAGATGTACAGTGTTTCCTTAGAGAGGTAATGAGTCTTAAATGTGCTTTGAATTCAATTGTCTTGCTTTGATGAATTGTTTCATTAGAGTGGCGTTGTAATGATTTGTTTTTGAAAGTGCTGTTTGGAGTTTTAGTGATTTGGGAGCATACACTGGCTCCTACCATATTAAAGCCACTTGCTGTAAGGATTTCATTCAAGTAAGTGTCCCATGTGTCTGACCTGAGTGAATTGGCTATGGCCATGGCTCTACTGTGGAGGTTGATATTCTCCATGTCCGCCAACAGCAGCTTTTTCTTCTTCTGCTTCTCTCTCTGGATGTAGTCCCGTTTCCTCTGCTGCTCGTTCACCTCTGCTTCTTTCATGAGGTACAGACGCTCCTTCAGCTCAGCATGGGACATCTCCACTAGCAGCTCATGACCTGCACTCTGACACAAACAGGGTACAGGCAATGTTCCCTCTATTTTTTTGTTTGTCTGGGCAGAAAGACAACCTCCCTGAGCACACTGAGTACCGGTGTGAGCAACATCATCATTGCTCGCTATGGGCACGCACCAGTATCACACCTGCCATAAGCAGGTGCATGTCTACTACACATAAATGATTTAGTAATAATAAAATGTAATGATTAATATCTATGAATGGGGCGGCCCGGCGGATGAGTGGTTCGCGCGTCGTCCTCACAGCTAAAAATAATAATAATAAAAAAATATTGGGATTTTATTTTGTGCGCTCCATATGATTTGCTGTGCGCAAAGAAGCGCATCTTAGAGGGAACATTGCTGACCTGCTAAATCTTCAATCTTACTAACCTCCGTGTTATCAAACATATTGTATCTGAGATTAGGGAAACATTCCATGGCGTGGATTTCACTGATGATTTCCAACTTCTTGGTGAGCGCATCCTTTTCTTTCTCCTGTGCCTGCCGAACAATCTCTTGCTGGTATGCTACAAAATCTTTTACTGTGGTGTTGCAGTAAAATACATTAGTCAGCATTTTGAAAATGATAAGAAAACAGTGGAAAGTGACGTATGTACCAGCGCTCTGTTTGGCTTTCTTCAATCGGTCAGTAGCTTTTTGGGCATTACTGTGACCTTCTGCTACTAGTTGGACCAAGTCTTTTTTTTCTTTTTCTTCCTCCAACTTTTTTTGTATAGTTTGCTTCGTTCGCTTTACTGTCTGCAAGAAAGGTAACCGTGGATACGCTGGTTTAGTACGTCGTCAATTGCCCTCAGCGGCGTTTGTTGAAGTTTTGTTTTGTCTTGTGAACACACCTCATCTTTTATGACCCGAGCAGCCTTCTTCTTGCGTTCGGCAATTTGTGCGCGGGCCAAAACTGCCTCCCATTGGCTGAGAATTACACTGGCATGCTTCTCCTCCCTTTTATCCAACCTGGTTTGGTGGTCTTTCTCACGCATTTCCCTCTCTCTCTGTATAAAAACTGAAGGCTCATTTGCTCCTTCCACCAGACTTTCTATTCTATAGAAACCATGGGAAGAAATTTGTCTCAGGTTGACAAGTATCTAAAACTGGATTAAGTAATGCACTTTACAACTGGTGTGGCAAAGGCAAACCATCACACATTTTTTGTCGTAAAATGTACCTCTCCTACTGCATTTTACACCAGATTCCCAAGGTTGCAACTTCAAAACAAAAACCAAATATTCCTCCAATGTATTCATTTCCAATGACAGATTCAATCAGAAACATTCTTCGCTGATTCAATTCTCATTGTCACTGATTAAAACCCACGAATTGAACCCTCTAAAAAAATCTCCATTGATGGATACATAAATAAATGTGCAATATTTTAGAATTTACCTTGCCAGGATGTGGTTTTTGTATTTTTATATTACTTATTTATGTTTTTACTGGGAAAACGCACTTTGTGGAGTAGCACCACCAGTTTCGTTAAATGCAGCTGTGTATGATGACAATAAAGGCTTTTGATATTTGATATTTTGATTGATATTTGATAAATCCCTTTTGGTTATTATAGCTGGCAAAAAAATCACCAAGTGCCCAAAAAATTCCCCAAAACAATAGAAAGTGATCCATAAATGCCCTCAAATAGAAAGTGACCCATAAATACCCCCCAAATCATCAAAAAACGACCCAAATTGCCTTTAATGAAGAGACAAAGTGGCCTAGAATCAACAAGTGAGCTAGTAATACCTTACAATCTACAGCACGTGTCAAAGTGGCGGCCCAGGGGCCAAATCTGGCCCACCGCATCATTTTGTGTGGCCCGGGAAAGTAAATCATGAGTGCCCACTTTCTGCTTTAGGATCAAATTAAAATGAAGAGTATAGATGTATATTAAATTTCCTGATTTTCCCCATTTTAAATCAATAATTGTAATTTTTTAATCATTTTTTTCTCTGTTTTTAGTTCGAAAATCATTTTGTAAAATCTAAAAATATATTTTAAAAAATCTAAAATAAACATTGTTTTAGATATATAAAAAACTGAATATTCAGGGATTTTAATCCAGTTCTTTTAATCAATTTATTTTTAAAAAATCTAAATATTATATCTAAAATGGTCTGGCCCACATGAAATCGAGTTGACGTTAACGCGGCCCGCGAACCAACCAGAGTCTGACACCCCTGATCTACAGGTTAGCAGAAAATCAATAAAACATGACCCGAAATATCCGCAAAAAGTGACCCGGAAATCCAGAGAAGTTAATGAGCATAATGAATACATTCCCGGCGTGATTTCAGATGTGTTCCCAGCTTACCTTTGCAGCTTGTCCGCCAAATGGCGGTCATGTAGCACCCTTCGCCTCAGCATGGCTGCAGTGTTTAGTTTAATTGGATGGGCATCATGAGAACCCTGGAAAGTGTCAAGAATATTCATAGACATGAATACATACACGGATTGACATACAGTAAAATTGCTAGTGGAATAACTTCTTACCTTAATACTGGGAGGGGGAGGGGTCTTGGATGGAAATGAGTCAAGCCTTGATTCCAAATCTTCAGATACGTACCGCGATCTCTGTATTCCAAATGAAAAACAATGCTAAAAATGACAATTTTAAATACTTTCATTGTCTTTTCAGTGCTGTGTTTTGTGCTATGAGGATAGTAGCCCAGATGAGGAAAACCAATTATGGAAACTAATAAATTAATGAGGTACGTATAATGTAGTCAACAATAATTGGAGATTTTGAAAATGGTAACCTGATACCTTTTCTCACACCGCTGATATATTTTAGTATATATTTCATCGGTTTTACACTGAAAAGACAATATTTGTTGCAAAATGTCAGTGATTTAAATTGACATTCACTTTTTTTAGGTGCCTTAATTATGCTTTGTTAAGAACCAGCTGTTTTTATGTTCTAACAGCCTATGCATGTATGTTTTGTAATATTTCTTGCTTGTAAATTGGTTCATACCCTTGAGCATTCGGTCTCTCTAGGTCTTGCAAATCCAAATCGTGCAATATTGATCTCATGGAGCAGCTCCTTCAGCCAATAAGAGACTTGATGTCAGTGCAATTAAGGAAAAAATTAATGTATTCATCCTTTACATATTTTAATGGTTGTACCTCAGCCAGTTGATGGTTTTTTCCCTTTACATCTTCTAAGAGCTGAATCAATTTGGGAGTCCTGTAAGTACTGCTGGGTACCTGCAAACATTATAGAAGTGGAACATCCACCACAAACCTATGTGAAGCTTAGTAATGTTGTGTTTTTCTTTTTTATTAGGAAATGGAAATGCATTCATGGAGGTTCACATGAATTCCATTGTATGATTGCAAATGGGGCTGACTTTTGTTAGTTTGTCTGGCAGAGGGCTAAGTTGAAGCTGACGTGGAGTTGAAGGTTTAGATTTAACAAAGGAGAACTCGATCAGGTCAGTAGTTTTGGCTGGCGCTTTCCTTATCCGCATTCCTCCAGACGCATTGGCAGCAAGTTTCTCCATAAGTGCCTCAATCTCCGAGCGCTTCCTATAGGACAAAAATGATAGTTTTCCACATCACAAGCCTTGAAAGCCATTCCTTATACAGTGATACCTCCACATACGAGTGCCCCGACATATGAGCAATTTGAGATACGAGTAAAATTTGGAGCAAATATTTATCGAGACAAATTTTGATATACGAGTAGACAGCGGACGACATGGGCACTCTCTCTCCCTGCAACTCTCTAGTATAATGTCACTACGAGCACTGGGCGGAGCCTTGCATTTTTTTTTTGCATGCTTTTTTCCCCGTTAGTCAGTGCGAATGGCGCATATACTACTTTTCGTTGGCAAGTGGTTGTGCGTTATCCCATTGTGAGGACATATGTGCGCATCATATTGGGAATATTTTGAAGGGACTACAAAAGCAAACATCTAGGTTGCATGTGAAAGTCAGTGTGGAGGCGGGGCAAATAGAGCCGACCCGGGAGAAGAAAGGTATCAAAATGTAAAAGAAAATTAGAATTAAGTTTAGTATAAGGTTAGATTAAACTTATTTTTGAGTGTGTCTGCATTGTAATCCAAGTTAATTTAAATTTGTTTATGATATGTTACGAGCGCGTTGCCATGCAAAAAGTCTCTCTCTCTGTCCCTTTCTCTCTCCCCTCCGCAAAATCTGTCTAATTTTAGTACTATTAAACACATTTTTGTACTATTAAACACATTTTTGTACTATTAAACACATTTTTGTACTATTAAACACATTTTTGTACTATTAAACCACTAGTTATTTGTTACTTTGTTAATAGATGGCGAATTAGAACAAATAAAAATGTTTTTCCAATCCAATATCCTGTTTTTGGTGTTTTTTTCAGAGGGTTGGAACGAATTAATTTGTTTTTAGTTCATTTCTATGGAAAACGTCCGTTTGAGTTACAAGAAAATCGACATACGAGCTCAGTCCCGGAATGCATTAAGCTCGTATCTCGAGGTACCACTGTATATCCTCCTGATTACCAGTATTTCAAATTTGTCGTTTGTAGAGGACATTTGTAAACACAAATATCTCCCACCCAGTGCATCCAATCGCATTAATCTTTTGTGCTCTATTGAGGACATTCCGAGCTTTCCAATTTTCTTTTGCAGCATTCCCTTTACTTCACATAGATTGGGAAATTTCAAAATAAATGTGATTGGACAACTTTTTTTCCTGGTAGTCAGGAGGATAAATTGATTCTAACCTGAGCAGTGGGTCAATCCAATGATCCTTAACATAGGCAGCATCATAGACTTGATTCCACTCATCTTGTATCCAAGTGGTGAGGTTCATAAAAAAGAAGCTCAGGAACTAAAACCAAACACACGATTACATAATGTAAAAACCTCGGTCGTAAACAGATAGTCTTCTTTTTTCCACGCGATGCTATTCTCACAATGTGCATGTTTTTAATGTCCAATGATTTGACAATGTTGCTGAAAGCTTGAAGTCCAAGGTCATCAAAGTGGAATATGGTGAGGTAACAGATCACTAAAAACAACAGAAATACAGCAAACAGTAAGACTTAATAAACAAAAATGAGCAGAACTTTGTCATTTTTAAAACTTACCAACAAAATGGTTGTGATAACGTTTGGATATTAGTTTGCCACCCTGGCCAAAGAAAGGATTGATGACTATATCCAGTAACTTCTTGTATTCGATGCATCCGGAGACTAGATCTAGAACGAACTTCATACACTCAGGTTCCATGTTCTAGAAAATATATACAAAAAATATTCAGTACATGCAGTAAAGTAGTTGGCTTATTTATGATTATTTATGGCAGGAATCATTGTCTTGGAAATTGTGAATACGCTGGCCAACAAGTTTTTCTTCCCAATTTTCTGTTGAATTTTACATTTTTGCTGATTCTATACCAGGTGGCCCGGTGGATGAGTGGTTGGCCTCACAGGGGGGGACCTGGGTTCAAATCCGGGGTGAACAAAATGATTGAAGATTTGATTCCAGCAACTAAAGATGGTATAGAATCATCTCATGTCATTTTTTGAACCGCTTCATCCTCACTAGGGTCGCGGGGGGTGCCAGAGCCTATCTGAGCTGACTGCGGGCACGATCCGGGCCACGCCCAGATTTGGTGGCCAGCCAATCGCAGGCCACGAGGAAACAAACAACCATTTAGGCTCACACTCATACCAAGGAGGAATTTATAGTGTTGAATAAGCCTACCATGAATGTCTTTGGAATGTGGGAGGAAATCGGAGTACCCAGAGAAAACCCACGCAGGAGAAAATGCAAACTACTCACAGGTGGACCAACCGGGATTTGTACACAGGTCCCCCATTGTGAGGCCAACGCACTAACCACTCATCCACCAAGCCACCCTATATTTTACATCGATTCTTAAAATATTTTTCCCTAATACAAGTTTAATATTTCAGTCCTTTGCGGAGTTTGATACACTTTTTTGTTGTTGTTATCATTAATTAGTTTGTCATATTTGACTTTCAAACCAACTGTTAGTCTCCCATGTTTGCAGTTGTCCCAAACATTGCATAACAGATATTTCTAGGTATACTTGTTATTTATTTTAGGTGCCAGACTTTGATTAAAATATAACTTTGCAAAAATATTGCAAAATCTTCATTTGCAAAAGCTTACAGAAAAAAAGATACTCAGATCATAGCTTATAATAACACCCTAAAATAACATTTTTAAAAGAGCGTATTTACCAATGCAAAATGCAAAACAATGTTTGATAAATGCATACCTGCAGGCCCTTGGCTGCATCTTCCATAAAATCATCCAAATTTGTTCTCCCAGCAGTGAATTTGTCGAGAAGCGAAATTGCCACCTTCACTAGTTCCCCATTGCTTTTTGCCATTTTACAAATTATACAATTTACAATCAATAGCGACAGAAACGTGCTAAATTCCTAAACAGTTGGAATACTACACAACGTCCACACGTTTACATTACACACGTAACGACTGACGGGATGTATTGATGTATAGATTTGTCCAAGTTATGTTATGTACGATTAAAAAATTACGATTTAGATTACGTTCACGATGCGACAAAGCAAAACGTCACGTTGGTATGCGTTCAATGGTAACTTGTAAAATTACTTGTCATCGCTAATTTCACTTCCAAATTCTTACATTCGAAGTAGTATATGTAGTAGTAGTATATACATGGGTTTGAACTTTTTGTCAGTGTGATAACAGGATTTTTACTTGTATTTATGGAAATGAAATAACTCGGCCTGATGAGGGCAAATTTATGTAACAACATCCCCTCAATGCATCATGACCTAAGGAAATTAGACGAGGATTACGTCAAGTGTCGGTTCGATGGATGAGTCAGACTGCTAAAGATAGGAATACTACGTCATGAAGGATAATAATTATTCATCAGCTCCGCTATGTTTATTTATACAATAAGAAAGAAAGACAAGTATCACCGAAGAAGGTGAGACTTATGATAAATGTTTTTTTTCTGGTGCTAAACATGCATTTTTCCACTCCAAATGCCTTGAATTGATGACCCTGGCAACAATAACAAAAAGATAGCTAGAAAAATTCACTCCCAAAATTATTTTGTACGGGTAAAAAATATTTTCACATATTTTTTATGTGCACAAATTATTTTTTGCACATTTTATTGTGAACTCGAATTGTCTCATCTCTTTTCTAAACTGCTATATCCTCAGTGGGGACGCGGGGGTGCTGGAGCCTATCCCAGTTGACTTCGGGACAGAGGCGGGGGACACCCTGAATTAGTGGCCAGCCAATCACAGGGTACAAGAAGACAAACAACCATTCACGCTCACATTCATACCTAGGGGCAATTTAGAGTGTCCAATCAGACTACCATGCATGCCTTTGGAATGTGGGAGGAAACTGGAGTACCTGGAGAAAACCCACGTAAGCCCAGAGAGAACATGCAAACTCCACACGGGTGGACCGACCTGGATTTGAACCCAGGGTTCCCACTGTGAGGCCGACGCGCTAACCACTCAACCGCAAGGCCGCACTCAAATTGTCTCTAGTACTAATTTGACACCATAAGAGCAGCTTATGTTTTTTTATTTTTTATTTTAATGTTTTTTTAACATTGGAAAAGCGTCTTTGGTTCCATTGATGGTGGAAACAGAGTTCTCGATTGTTTCTATTTTGTCCCGAGTGGGGTTTAAAATGTTATTTGTGTTTTGTTATGCCCCAGTTAACTCATTTACAAGAATGGATGTCCAATTCATTTAAACAGGAAGGGATGGCTGTGGTCCAATCCATTTCGACTGCGAAAAAATGTTCATTTGCCCATCTCAGTCCAAATGGATTGGACGTCTAACACTGTCACTGACACCCAAAGGGTTAAAAAAATGTAATTTACAATGTACCTATTTATGCAATATCTTCATTAAGTACCATAAATCTATAAAGAAGAACAAAAACACAAGGTCAAGTGGAATAAAAATTCTGCCCAACTCTAAGGTTCTGTGATGGAATTATAGTCGAAAGTGCACCAAGCGAATTTGGGGCTGGTATTTAAAATAGTATTTAAAATTAAAATTAAAAAGACCAACTAAATTGTATTGACAATTGTATTTTATTAAAAAATCTATGACGACTAAAAATATCAGAAACAAGAAAATAGTTTCTTATTGGGCATTAGGCTCCAGGCAGGCTTGAAGAAATGCCCACATGGCTGATCACTAAAATAAAACATAGTATTTCATAATCACCACGATACATTATGATTGCCCAGCTCTAGTAAACTTTATTTTGGACCCTTTTTTTTTAGTGGTCTCCTCTGAGATACCACTTGAGACTCTTCCCTCTCAATATATTCCTCTATATTCTTCTCCAAGTCCTCCCAGTTTGTCGTCTTTAATCCAACCTATCAAGACAAAACACAAAAAGATTGAGTTTTTAGTTTGAGAAAAGTACCGTAACAACTGTCACTCACTTTTCTACATTGTATTTTTAGGAGTGTTTTTTGCTGTTGATTTTCCTGTGCTTTCTTTTCTTGATTGTTTGCTTCTGCTTTCTTTGATAGTTTGGCCTTTTTGCCTTTTTCATATTCTTGCTTCTTCTCTTCCAACTTCTTTCGTAGAGCCATGACCATCTCTTCTTGATTTTTTTGCACTTTACGATTGTCTTCCATTTTCTCTTCTTTTCTGTAATGTAACAAGACTACATATTAGGTTAGGTTAGAACTTTATTTCATCCCGTATTCGGGAAATTTCTTGGTTGCAGTAGCAAGACAGACACAAGACACACAAGACATTGTAGACCTAGGTAAAAAAAATGGAGCCACACACAGGAAGTGAAGGGTAGATAGTTAGGTATGCTTTTTGCAGAAAAAGTCACAAAACGCTTCACACAATATATACAAATTTACATGCATCTATATTATCTGAGGTGGTAATGAGCGTTGTGTATGTCCATGCTTTGATTGGTTAACTTTTCTTCAAAGTGCCACATTATCTGACCTTAACATAGCAGCCATTGCCATGACTTTACTTTTCAGGTTGATGTTGTTCATCTCCTCCCACAGCAACTGCTGCTTTTTATGTTTCTCCTCTAGGATGCCGTTTCGTTTCTTCTGCTGTTCAATTATGTCTGCTTCCTTCATGAAGAACAAACGTTCCTTCAGCTCGGCGTGGGACATTTCTTCGAGCAGCTCATGGCCTGCAATCTGACATGGGGTAAATTGTGTCCGATTTTTAAACTTGTATTCTCTTTCATTTAGACAGCCTACAAAATCACCGCAATAGAACTGTAGAAAGATAAACTAGCCATTTATCTGAGCCTTTTACACTAGTGTTGTCTTGATGGAGTGCTCAGTATTGCTAACGGCGGCCAGACCCAACAGCACAATATTAGATTAGATAACTTTATTCATCTTGTATTCGGGAAATTTCATTGTCACAGTAGCAAGAGGGTGAGAATACAGACACAGGAAAATACATTTTAGACATAAATAAATAAAAATATAAATAAATTCATAAATCAATAAATAAGTATGTTGCATATATATATATATGCCACCTAGCAACCTTGCAATTTTATATGATAATTTTCAGACAGATGCAATAGTTTTTGACTAAAGAGAAAAAAAATCGTGGTTAGGTAGCCATAGTTAGCTTTTTCTTTTTACATAAAAAAATATTTTAAAGAACAGCAAATATGTTCTTCCTGGGCCTGCGTGGGTTTCCTCCGGGTACTCGGTTTCTTCCCACATTCCAAAAAAACATCCATGGTAGTTTGATTGGACGCTCTAAATTGCCCCTAGGTATGAGTTTGAGCGCGAATGGTTGTTTGTCTCCTTTTGCCCTGTGATTGGCTGGCCACAAATTCAGGGTGTCCCCCGCCTCTGGCCCGACGTCAGCTGGGATAGGCTCCAGCACCCTCCGCGACCCTAGTGAGGATAAAGCGGTTCAGAAAATGAGATGAGATGAGACAATAAATTCCTATGTCCCCCTTATCATATCTTTGTGGAGTAGAGTTAAAATTGTTACAGTAAGGAAAAAAAGGCACTTTGCGAACAAGCCTGTAGAAAGTAACCGAAAAGCAATGAATAGAAAAGTGTCATATTATGTGGAAAGAATGGAATATAGCTACACAACCCAACAATGTATGAGGTATCAAACTATCCCCATGGCAGGCTTATTTGATACAAAACAGAGATTTGAACTGGGCTTTGCTTCTGACTGCATTCAAACTCACCTTTGTGTCATCAAAACATTTGAGTCTAACAGTGGGAAAATGTTGGATTGTTTTGACTTCACTGACGGCTTTACATTTCCTTTGGTGCTCTGCCTGCTCTTCTTCTTTGGCTTGATGATGGAGCTTTTGTTTGTGCGCTGAGATTTGTTTTACTGTTGCGATACAACCCAATTTTTAGTGTCGAAAAGGAAACTACGTATTGATGTGTGCTTTTTGACGTTTAGGTTCTTACCGACAGTTTGATTGAATTCCTTCACCTTCTTTCTAGCCTTTTTGGGGTTTGTTTTACAGTTCTCTGACATCTCTTGCACGATGTCTCTCTTTTTGTTTTCTTCCTGGATTTGTTTCTGCATATTTTTCAGTTTAATCTGTGATGTCTATAAGAAAAGCCAAAAAACACACATTCTTTGCAACGGTAAGTCAAAGCATTATGTAAATTTGATTGCTTTTTTGTATGCACCTCTTCTTTTTTGAGCAGAGCAGCCTTTTTTTTACGTTCTGCAGTTTTTGCACGGTCTATAGCAGACTCAAGACGGTGGACTAGTGCAGTCTCGTGCCTTTGACCGAGTATTGCCATTTTTTCTTGCTGGTCTTTGTCACGCATTGCTTTTTGCCACTGCTGAAATGAATAAGGTTCACATGCTCCTTCCACCAAATTCTCCACCCTGTCAACAAAATAAAAAGTCTTCGCCCTGGCGTCCACATGTGTGGACATCACACTTTTGGTTGTCAAAACTACAATGTTAAATTTCGGCCTACAAGGGCCTGGCGTCCACTTACCGTATTTTCATGACTATAAGGCGCACATAAAAGTCTTAAATTTTCTCCCAAATATACAGGGCGCCTTATAATCCACTGCGTTTTATATATGGACCAATACTAAAAATGTTATCACGATAAAATAAAATAAATCAGTCCATAGGATGCACCATCCTCTACAGCTCTCACAACTACGGCAAGCAGCCCCCGACTCTACTATTTTTCCCGTAGAAAAAGTACTGCGCAGTGACTGCTGGGATATATAGATCTTTTGTCAATACACCCAGTATGACGGCGAGCGCACTAATTTGGTGCTCACCATCATTTCGGCTGTATTTACAAAAGAAATCCTGCCGCTAGATGTTGGCGTCAACTGAGCATTCAAAGCTAGACTGCGAACTATATATATATATATATATATATATATATATATATATATATATATATATATATATATATATATATATATATATATATATAATGGATGAATATCGAACCGCAACATGAGATTATGGCTACGTAAGGCGCATGTCAAGCGACCGGATGGCTTTTTTCACGGCTCGCCGTCACTTTTGATTTGCGACCAAGTCACGAAAATGAAATGATGACGTGAGTACATTGTAAAATGGCTAAATAAAGTACAACCAAACTCAGTTTTGCTTCTGTTGCCTTTTTAAAAACGTGTTTTTAGCGTGTGGGTGTAGCGTGCATGTTTAAGCAGGTGTATGTTTTTCCATGCCTGGCTGCGTCTATAAAAACGGTGCGTCCTTTGTGTGTTTAATATACAGAAATAGCACTCGTTACTGACACTGCGGCTGAAAATACGATGCGCTGTATAGTCGTGAAAATACGGTATATGATTTTTCTCAGAAACGACATCATGTAAAAAGATCATTCTTTGTTTGTACGCTCATCAGGTGCTCCCAATTAGCCTAAATATCAAAGAGAAAATAAAAATGCATGCCTTGCAAGAGTTTGGGTTTTAGGAGGTTAACCAAAATCGGATTATTTCCAATCCCACAGTAACTAATGTAGATCCAAACAAAGTTATTGTTTAGTTACCTCTGCAGCTCTTCTATGACCCGGTGGTCATAAAGCGCCCTCTGCCGCAATATTGTTGCACTGTTGAGTTTCACAGGCCATGTTTTCTAACACAAGTGTGGATGGAGCAAGTTAATATTCATTAGATAGACATTTTACCCACTAATGCTACCATTTTTTTTACCTTATTTATGGGTAAAGGCTTATTGGTGAAAGTGGAACTGAACTTGAGTTTTGAATCCTGCTCTTTCTTTATCTTGGCCATCACCCGCTGTAATATACAATTTTATGATTCGTTATCCTAAATATTTTCCACATTGCCAAAATTCAGAAGCTTTTCAATACCTTCGCATGTTCAGATTTATGTGGGTTTGCATATGCATGGCGTGCCATTTTAATCTCATACAGCTGTTCCTTTGGTAAAAAGTAGAAAAGCTGTCAAAGTGAATAGATTTTTGTGAAAATACTAAAATGTGCATTACATCTCTTATTTGGTGGTTCCTTTGCTTCAGCTCCTCTAAGATCTGAAATTCTTTTGGACTTGTGTACGTGCTGTTTGGCACCTACAAAAAAAAATCAAAATAAATTCAACAACCTGTTTTCATTGCATTTTACTTACAGTGGTACCTCGAGATACGAGCTTAATGCGTTCCGAGACTGAGCTCGTATGTCGATTTTCTCATAACTTAAACGAACGTTTCCCATAGAAATGAACTAAAAACAAACTAATTTGTTCCAACCCTCTGAAAAAACACCCAAAACAGGATATTGGATTGGAAAAACATTTTTATTTGTTCTAATTCGCCATCTATTAAAAAAGTAACAAATAACTAGCGGTTTAATATTACTAAAATGTGTTTAATAGTACTAAAATTATACGGATTTCGCAGGGGGGATAGGGAGGGGACTTTTTTCCACGGCAACACGCTCGTAACATTACATAAACAAATTTCAATGAACGTGGATTACGATGCAGACACACTCAAAAATAAATTTAATCTAACCTTACACTAAACTTAATTCTAATATTGTTTTAAATTTTGATACCTTTCTTCTCCCAGGTTGGCTCTATTTGCCCCGCCTCCACACTGACTTTCAGTCAATATCGAGGGTTGTTTGATTTTGTATTCCCTTCAAAATATTCCCAAAATGATGCACACAAATGTCCTCACAATAGGATAACGCACGACCACTTGCCAACGAGAAGTAGTATATACGCCATTCGCACTGACTAACGGGGAAAAAAACATGCAAAAAAAATGCAACGCTCCGCCCAGTGCTCATAGAGACATTACACGAGGGAGTTGCGACCAGAAAGACGGTCCCCGTGATGTTCTTATGAGCAGCCACTCGCGTCCGCTGTCTGCTCGTATATCAAAATTTGTCTCGTATCTCAAGATAAATATCTGCCCGAAATTTGACTCTTATCTCAAATTGCTCGTATGTCGGGGCACTCGTATGTCGAGGTACCACTGTATTTGAAAATGAATGCCGTTAACATCATTTCTCTTAATATAAAAATTGCTTCTTACTGGTACATATTTTTCTGGCAGAGGGCTGGGTGAAGGTTCAGGGCTGAGCGCAGGCTGATGTCGAGGTTGGTGTTTACAATTATGAAAAAAGAATTCCACAGGCTTCGTCGGTTTGCATGGAGTTTTGGTCAGACCAGCACCGAGCTTTTTTAGGAGCGTCGCAATCTCGGAATGCCTCCTAAATGGATAAAGAGTTTAAAAACTGTTAGATAGATTTTGACTTTATCTTTTCACTAACTCCTTTTAAGACCTCAACAGTGGGTCAATCCAATGGTCCATCACATATTCGGCATCGTAGATAGAATTCAACTCGTCTTGTATCCAAGTGGTGAGGTTTTCAAAGAAGAAAGTCAGGAACTGTGGACACAGTACTCATTAATACACTTTTTATATTAGATGGCTCTTAATATATTCTTACATTGAGCATATTGTCAGTGTTCAGAGATCTCGCAATGGTGTTGAAAGCTTTGGGTCCAAGGTCATCAAAGTGGAATAAAGTGAGATAACAAAGTGCTGAAAGCAATGTAAATATGAAAAGAAGTTGTTATTTTTTTTATATAAACTTAAAGAAAAATGATCAGCGGACTTACCGACATATTGGCTACGGAAATGTTTATGTATGGTTTTTCCTTCATGGCATAAGAAAGAATTGATGATTATGTCCAATGCTTTCTTTTGCTCAATACACCCAGAAACAACAACAATCACAAACTCTCGATGTTGAAGCTCCATATTCTGGAAGACAAGTACAGCAGAACTATAATTTCAAATTTAAAAAAATAGTGGCATCTATCAACTTCTACATTTGTACTATGTTTTGTCAGCATGAATAGTATTGGTAAAACATTTTAAATAACAATTGGAATCTTATTATGCTTAAAAGTTCGACACATTATGACTTTTAATTTTTTATTTATTGTTTTTTTTCTTTTTTCATAATACCATAAATGGGATTTCCATATAGTATCGCTACAACCGGGCGGCCCGGCGGCTGAGTGATTAGTGCGTCGGCCTCACAGTGGGGGACCTGGGTTCAAATCCAGATCGCTCCACCTGTGTGGAGTTTGCATGTTCTCCTCGGACCTGTGTGGGTTTTCTCCGGGCACTCCGGTTTACTCCCACATTCCAAAGACATGCATGGTAGGCTGATTGGACACTCTAAATTGCCCCTAGGTTTGAGTATGAACGTGAGTGGTTGTCCGTCTCCTTGTGCCCTGGCTCTGGCCCGAAGTTAGCTGGGATAGGCTCCAGCACCCCCCGCAACCCTAGTGAGGATAAAGCGGCCCAGAAAATGAGATGAGATTTCTACAACCAAACTCACTGACCATTTTAAGTGTTATCATAGCTTACCTTGAGATCTTCTGAAGCATCTTCAATGAAGTCATCCATATTCTGTTTGCTTGCAGCGAACTGATCAATCAGCACAACGGCCTTCTTGAAAAGTGAACCATAACTCTCTCCCATTTTATTATAACGCTATGGCGGCTAAACATAAAAATAAAAAAAACACTATTCTCACCTATAAGGTTCAATTAGCCATGGAAGATGTCAAACACTGAATATTAACATTACATCCACTTGTGACGATTTAAACAAGACTACATTGAATGTGCCTGTTGTTTAGGTTGCTTGTTTTCCACTCGTTGCCATGGTGACAGGTTGCGTGGCGACAAACGTGTAAACATGACTCAAATGTATAGGTATGCGAAAGGCACCTTTTCCTTCGAAACTGTAGATACTTATTTTATCCTTAATTATGATCATTTTAGTTTAAAACGTTTTGTTTTTGCAAGTGGTCAACAACCTAATCCTTTGTTAACTGCTTTTACAGTCGATGCTGGTATAATAAAATGACGTCATGTGTTGTGACGTTGGACAAATCCGTGTGCTGCCTTCAAAGATCATGGGAATTTCCCCTCGCTAACAGACCGCATCCCCTTCTTAAACCAAAAGAATCCATGTTCTGTAGATTAATTGCAGAAAAGCTCACTTCACTTTACTGGGCAGAAAATAAGATTATGAGGATAAACACATGCGAACGAGCTTCGACCATAGGAGCTCACAATGTATCGTCTGTTTGCCTAAATCTGATTAAACTAATCTGTTTTTTCTTTATCCTATACTGTACACAAAAACATTTCCCACGTAGTGTTCTCAATAACAAATATAAAATAACCTAGTTTGAAGAAAAAAAGCACGTGAGTGGGAGCTCATACGCATAAACATAAATGAACGTTGTTCATTACACAAACATGTTTTTAGGCCTTAATAGGGTACTCAATAAACATATTGGTTACCATTGACAGCACTAGATGTCTATTTCATTTTGACGGTGAAGTCTGAGAATTAAAAAATGAGAACCCTTAAGTACAGGATTGTAAATTTAATTGTGTCATTTAACACATTTGAACCGGAAGGAGCGAATAGTTGAATGTTAACCCACCCTCTCCCAGTCCAAATGGATTGGATTAATTACATATTTTTTTAATTTAATTATATTATTTTAGTTTTTTTTAAATAATTATTCCCAAAATATATATAATTAGAATTTCCTTCACATATTGGGTTATGTCAGCCTGACTTGTAATACCAAATATTATGTAGACACCATTTCTTTTTGGGTTTATGTTAATATATTAACGTATTGGGCGGACCGGCGGATGAGTGGTTTGCGGGTCTGCTTCACAGTTCTGGGGTCCTGGGTTCAAATCGGGGTCGGGTCCACCTGTGTGGAGTTTGCATGTTCTCCTGGGGCCTGTATGGGTTTTCTCCGGGTATCCCAGTTTCCTCCCACATTCAAAAAACATGCATGGTAGGCTAGTTGGACAATCTAAATTGCCCCTATCCTCGTGCCTTGCGATTGGCTGGCCACCAATTCAGGGTGTCCCCTGCCTCTGGCCCGAAGTCAGCTGGGGTAGGCTCCAGTGCCCCCCGTGACCCTAGTGAGGATAAAGCAGTTCGGAAAATGAATGAAAGAACTAATTATTGCTCAACAAAGGGTTAAATTGTTTCCCATAACAGACCGGATCCCGACGCAATACTTTAGCGTAGGTAGTTTTGATTTCCGATTTGATAAGTGCGTACTTGAATGCAGCACTTCCTGTGAAAGTGGGAGGTGAATGTTGTCAACGTGACTGTCATCAAGTAACGTCGGACGTGCGTGGGGCGCCGCAGACGTCGCTCAGTTCATTCGCTCCTTCTCGCTGCGTGCACGGGACTTTAGAAGTGGCATCCAGGACGAGGGGGAAGAATAGGCGTCCAACCCGGCAGGATGACAAAATGAAGAAAGAAGTCGTTGTCTCTGTCTTCCCACGCCGTCTGCATTCAGGGCCATTTTGTAGCATTTAGGATAACTTGTCGCACGTTCTTTTATTTGCTTCTATTTATACCGAGTGGCAAGCCACCGTCGCTAGCTAGCTAGCAGCTGAGCGAGGCTGTCAGGGCGCACAGGTACTACCGCAGAAGAAGACGAGCGCTCGGTGACAAAAGGAAGGTGGCGAGGTAACGATGAACCGCTTTCGAAAGTGGCTCTACAAGCCCAGGGTAAGTTCCGTGCGTTTCGCATGTCATGTCAGCCTATGCGTGTGCTATTGTGGTTCGGTTCGGCTCGACTCGGTTCGGCTCGACTCGGTTCGGTTCGGTTCGGCTCGGCTCGTTTCGATTCGGCTCTGCTAAGCCACAAGCATCACTTGTTCTTGTTCTGCATCTGCTAATGTTAGCCGGCCGGTTGAGTGTTGCCGTTGACATATGCAGCCGGAGACCCCCACTCCGTTGTTTTTGTTGACCCCTTTTGTTCAAGCGCCACACTGGGGAAAACATGTTTGTGTAAAGTGTAAACCCTCAAATCCTCTCCTCTCCTTTTTAATTTCTTGCACTTATCAGTTCACGAATGCTTTTAAAACCTTAGAAAGCACATCTAGATGGATAAATTGAGCTCAAGGGGAACGTTTGGATTGATTTTTTTAAAAAAAGATTGATGGATAGTTCGATCATTTGTAAATAGTATCAGAGGTATAAAATGTAAACACATTTTTTTCAACAAACTGAAATTCTCCATTTAATGTGTATTTGTTGAAAAAGTATTCTAAATTTCACTGATATTGCATTTGTATTAAACTAGTGGAGTGCTGTGAAAGTGCAGACTAAGCAGACAAATTCAAAGCATTGCCCTTAATGGCAATGAGTTGAATGAGTGCCATGTTAAGGGTTAATTTACCCACATTTGTATTATTTAAAGTAAATCAGAACCAAGGTAGTTGAGTGGTGAACATGTCTGCCAAACAATGCAGAGAATCTGGGATTCAATTGTCAGCCTTCCTGTGTGGAGTGTGGATTTTGACCAGGTATTCCACCTTTCTCCCACATTCCTAAAAGAATGAAATGTAGGTGTGAATGTGGGTGTGAATAGCTGTTTCTCTCTGTAACCAGCAATTGGTTGGTTTCCAGTCTAAGGTGTGTCCTGCCTCTTTAAATCAGAAGGGTGCTAGAGTAAACATGTGGATTATATTCAAATTACATTCACATTTTAAATAATTACAAACAAAATTAGCTGAATGACTTGGTATGACTGATTTTAACCAACCTTGACAAAATGTCAATTTTAAATAACCTTGACAACTTGTCAATTTTAAATAACCTTGAGCAAATGTCAATTTTATTTAACCTTAACAAAAATGTAAAATGTCAAAATCAGTTTAAAATGTGAAGCTTGGTTGTCTTCACCTGCTTTGGAATAACTCACTAGTCAATGGTGGGTACATAATATCATATTTAAGATTAAGATGGACCACACATTTGTTTCCATGTTTTTACTGAACACAAAATGTAAATGTCACCCTGCAAGAAAAAATATTTTAACCATTATTTTTAATAACCTTTGGCAGCAGTAAGATCAATCCAACATTTCCTTTTGTTTCAGATGACACGTGCATAACAGTCAGGAGGAATTTTGAACCATTCACATTTACGAAACTGTCAAATAAACATCATAACAGGAGATTGAATTAAAGCTTTTGGAGATAAGGTTGTCACTCTTTTGTACTTCAAGTAGGATTTCTAACAAGACTTTTGGGATGGATTGTTCACATGTTTAAATGTTTCTTGAGTAAAGTCTAAACTTGTTTTCCTATGTTTATTCTTGCAATAGTACAATGAGTGCTTTTTTACATCACGGTATATCTGCTGCATAGATTTGTTTTAACCTTGTTATCCTTTCAGAAAGTGTTGAACTTTTGTTCAAATTCCAAATTTTAAAAACCTTTGTCACGATGATGAATGAAGAGATGAATGTTGGCCTTTTGTCATTAATGAACGACCACTTGTTTATGAAGTGAGTGACTACTTCCTTGTTAGTGTAATGAATTGAACTGAATTGAACTTTAGACTTTAGTGTATTTAAATCCTGCGTTAATGCTGAAACTTTGCACAGATTTCTACTCGTGAGCAGCCTGTGCTCTTCTCAATCTGCTGCTGCCAGGCCTAGTCATTTCTTTTGGTGTCAGGGGTTATTGGATTTGCTGTAAATCTCCCGATCCTGCAAGCAGAGCAGGCCAGGGGGGAATTTTGTTTAATATTCCAGCTTCAGCACATTTGATAGGTAGAGACTGAAAACAAGTTTTTAGAAGTAGGGAATATGAACTGCTTAATGCAGACATTTTGAATGTACAGGTACGTAGCAGGGGTATCTTCACTGCATTTTCCCAGAATGAATGCAGTGTGTGTTTGTTCACCAGAGATCGATAAGAATTATCTACGTGGTCTACTGTTTGACAGTAATTCTGTACTTGGTCTATTTTTAGTGACTCTTCCATTGAAATTCTTGTGTAACACTTGTATGGTACATTGATGTCATGTTACTCTCTTTAGTAAAATAGAGGGACATTTGTGTAACACGATCTAACCAGAGAAATGAGTGTGTTAAACCTGTTTTACTGGATTAAAAAATAGAATGATTAAAAAAATAATGAAAAACATCAAATAAAGGTTACTCTCATTCTCAGCATGATTTAAATCCATTGGAATGTGTCTACACCACATGTGTCAAAGTGGCGGCCCGGGGGCCAAATCTGGCCCGCCGCATCATTTTGTGTGGCCCGGGAAAGTAAATCCTGAGTGCCGACTTTCTGTTTTGGGATCAAATTAAAAGGGTGCTTGAACAAAGCAGCAAATATAAATGTATATTAAATTTACAGATTTTTCCCCTTTTAAATCAATAATTGTAATTTTTTAATCATTTTTTTCTGTGTTTTTAGTTCAAAAATCATTTTGTAAAATCTAAAAATATATTTAAAAAAAGCTAAATAAACATTGTTTTAGATCTATAAAAACTGAATATTCAGGGATTTTAATCCAGTTCTTTTAATCAATTTATTTAAAAAAATCTAAATATTATATCTAAAATGGTCCGGCCCACATGAAATCAAGTTGGCGTTATAGCGGCCCGCAAACCAACCCGAGTCTGACACCCTTGGTGACTGCTCATAAGGTTTTCATGGCACCGCAATGTTGGTAGTTTGTAGTCTTCGTGGTGGTTTTTGACAGGTTTGAATCTTAACCTTGAATTTTAATTATAATAATCTAAGGCAATTAATGGAAGTGGAAAAAGTTGAATTAATTGATTGTGTTTCCGGCAGAAAATGCGGCAAGCATTAAATCTTTTAAATCTCCAACTGTGGTGTTTTAGCTGACGGTAGCTATTATGGCCTTTTATATTTTTGAACCACAGAGTATGAATCGAGAAAAAAAAGGTCTAACTTAAATTACTTGCCCATGTGTCAGCAACATGAAATTAGCTCACCTTTCATTCAGCTGTCTCAGTTTAATGGCTTTCAGATAACAAAGGACTTGACTTCACGGGGGGGCAGGAACTCCAGTGACCTAAATTACTAAATTATGGTTTTTGTTTCCAAGTAACTAAATGTTGTCCTAGGTTTCGTCTTTATCACCTTGCAGTTTCGTGCATGTCAAGTCTAATTTATGCGCATATAAGCCGTACTCTGGATTCAGTCATCTTTTTTTGCGACAAATACGGCTTATATGCAAGAAAATACGGAAAATGTGAGTGTATACATATGTATAAACACTCTCTGACTGGCTAGCCATTGGATCGACAATTTCTGGCAAGTTGATAAGCAATCAGCCTCCATACTCATATGCACTATTCTACCTTTCTCTGTCTCACTCAGACCGTTGATGCAGAATTTTTGACTTTACTTGACATGTCCCAGTAAGTGATAGAGAGTTTGAGAAGGCCAAGTTAATGCTGGCAAGCTTCCCGATGTCCAGGAGACAAACTCATCTCATCAGTGTTTTGAGATAAAATCTCGCCCTCTGCTGTTTGTCTCGCCCTCTTTTGCACCATACTGTGAATGTCTCTGTAAAAAAAACACTCACTCCCACTCGGAAAAATGCATAGTTACTGGAATTTCTCGTTTGGAAGGCCTGAGTGGAAAAACTTTAGCACTGACACTACAGGATTGCTGTGCTATAGATATAGTGAAGTCATTCAGCAAAGTTATGAACGTAGTAATGAACAATAAAAGCTATAGATTAGATAAGTAGAGTGCAGCTCACCAAACAATAACACCAGATTGTTGTAGGTGACTCCCTTAGGCCAGGGTGTCAGACTCGGGTTGGTTCGCGGGCCACTTTAACGTGAACTTTTAGATATAATATTTAGGATTTTTTAAAATAAATGGATTAAAAGAACTGGATTAAAAGCCCTGAATATTCAGTTTTTTATAGATCTAAAACAATGTTTATTTTAGCTTTTTTTAAATATATTTATAGATTTTACAGAATGATTTTTGAACTAAAAACACAGAAAAAAATGATTAAAAAATTGCAATTATTGATTTAAAAGGGGGAAAATCAGGAAATTTAATATACATCTATACTCTTCATTTTAATTTGATCCTAAAACAGAAAGTCGGCACTCATGATTTACTTTCCCAGACCACACAAAATGATGCGGCGGGCCAGATTTGGCCCCCGGGCCGCCACTTTGACACATGTGCCCATAGGCTTTTGAAAAATTGTTGATCTTTCAAAAAATTGGACTCCAAATTTTCAAGGTAGAATGTTGTTGTTGCTATGCATCAAAACATGAAATGAGTCTACATGCTCCAGATAAGTATTTCATAATTTGTAAATCATTGCTTAAGTTTGAGGAAACATGCTTTGGATATTCTGCCCTACATGAGTGCACGTTTGCTGAAGGTTTTACATGTTTGCCCCACCATCCAAATTCTAAATTGCCTGCAGTTGAGAATGTTGTCTTATATGAATTGTTGATACCTAGGATTGTCTGTCGACCACTTCAAACTGTAGTACTTGTAGACACTCCTGCCCTGAGGCTGCTGGGCTATTCCAGTTTCGCCTCCAACACACCCACGACTCTAGCTACAGTTATTATTTTATTTGTTGAATAATACAGAAGTTAGGAAACTAAAATGGGTCTACGATAGACATTCGTTTTACTGTATTTTCTAGCATATACGCCGTATTTGTCGCCCAAAATAATGATGACTGAATCGAAGGTACGGCTTATATGCGCACAAATTAGACTTGACATGCACGAAATGCGATAACGCAAGACAATGCGGCTGATACGGTCATTTATTTCAAAATAGAGAAAAGATAAACAGATAAAACGCGTAAGAAAATTTATTTTGATGTCTATGAATAAAATTCTAGAAAAAAAACGTATACTGCATAAAACGTAAAAAACTCAGTGACTTGTGCCTGTCTTTGCTCACTCAGGGTGCCGCCATCTTACCTAGGGATGATAAATGTGACCATACTTCCTGGTCACGTGACTTTGTTTTTGAATTTATCTACGTGCAGGCAACGTCCTTTAAACCATGAATATGGAGGTGAAAATTGTGACAATTTCTTATACGGCAGAAATTGTAAACTCAACAATTTTAAGGGTGCGGCTTATACGTGGAGGCGGCCAATATGCTAGAAAATACAGTAGTTGTGGCCTTGTTTTATATATTTTTCTTTTATCATGTTGCTGCTATGTTTGCATATCCTATTCAGTCAGTACATCATTTTTATTCCTTGTTGTTGTTGCCTGCAACCTGCAATTGGAAGAAGTGAGGCCAGGCGAAGCAATTAGCGGCCGCTCTCTGTGGAGGAACACGTCTGTTGGCACACAGTCGATGGAGGAGGGAACAGCAAACTGCTGAGCGGTGGCTTCATATTTAGCCCACTTTCTGTTGCTCTTTGTGCATGTCTCGTTCTGCTTCACCGCCAGCCCTGCAGTAATTGATTTGGTGTCATTTGCCTGAATTTAGGGCGGTGACCCCTGTGCAAAGGTGATTTGAAGGCTTTTTTAATATTCATTGTGGATTCTGGTGGGAATTGGAGCCCGCTGAGCTAGGTGTGGGGAAACAATGATTGAAGGGAAGTGGCCGTGGGGGATGTGAGATTTCAAGGTACAACACAGATGTGGTTTACTGCCAGGGAGGCTGCAGTCATTAGATATCACACCGGTCATTGCCATTAATTACCGCAACACCTAATGAAAGGCTTTTTTTTTGTTTCATTCTTTGATGAAATACAATTTCAACAGGGAATCGATCAATCCATCTTACGCCATCAAATAACTATGAATGTTTGACATTCCTGTCTTATGCAGAATAATGCTTCCCTGTGGAGTTGTCAGACCTGAAGTCCCGTTATACGTGTGCAAGATGAAACTGAATTAACAGGTCATTGAATATGTAAGATGTGATTCATTATAATGCCCATCCTTAGTTACTATTAATATACTCAACAACTGAACTCCACTTAATTTTTTTACGGTGCTCTCACAATATCCACAGCTTCATACACCAAAGTCTTTTACAAAACATCACATGGCAAAACAATGAAACAATCCACACTAAGCAATCAGCAAATTTATATTGCTGCTTGTTGCCTGGCAGTTTTTTCATACAGTTTTTTAACTACGTTAAAAGGCCAATGCAAATATTTCCAAATGCCATTTCAGGATCATATTTAGCTCAATTGTATTTAGATCCAGAAAACTACTAAGGTTATTTTGCACTTAGCCTTTTTTCCGTGACCGCCCGTTTCGTCGAAAGACGTTTGGTCCCCGGACGTTTGGTCGACCGGACGTTTGGTCCCCGGACGTTTGGTCGACCGGACGTTTGGCCGACCGGACGTTTGGCCGACCGGACGTTTGGCCGACCGGACGTTTGGCCGACCGGACGTTTGGCAGAACGGACGTTTGGTCGCCGGGTTCGCTCGCTGTCAAATTATGACAGAGAGTTTACTGTTGATATTTTGATATTAGATATTTAGATATTAAACTCTCTCTCTCGCTCATGATTATAATTTTGAGAGCCGGTTTCAACAGTAACAACCCACCGACCAAACGTCCGTTCTACCAAACGTCCGTTTTACCAAACGTCCGGTCGACCAAACGTCTTTCGACGAAACGTCCGAGTACCCCTTTTTTCGTAGTACACTCAGAATTGTAGTCTTACTTAGTTTCTAGTATTAGCACCACTGAGCTCCTAGACTCCATAAAAAATGGAGGATTTGTTTCAAACTAGTTTCTAACTCCAGAGCAGGCCCACATTATATCCGTTCAATTTCGACATCTGCCTTAGCTGATAAATTGAAACAGTAGAGGCAGTTTGTCACATTTCGTATAACTCCCGGAAGCACCAAAAACACTTTGATCAACTGTATGATCTAGAAACAGAATTTTATATCTAAGGCCACACGGCTTCTCGCAAATTTTTGATTGGAGCTTTTCATATGTGGGAAGTCTTGCACCTGTCTCCTGCTAATTGGACTTGTGAAATCATGTCAAAAATTTACCCTCTTCACTGCATCTGCAAGTTGGCCAAAACAGGCTGTTCTGAATTGCATAAGAAGATTATTGGTTGGATAAGAGATGCGCACAGGGTCTCTTCACGTGCTGCCGTTCCGGAGTCAGGGGACGTGGGACACATACAGAGGTCACTGTCTATTTCAAATGTCACATCGGGACAGGCTGTAAAGAAGAGGCACAGATTAAGCCATCATTCCTGATGAGTGGATCAGTCTGAGTCAGCCGACTGAGATAAGTATTGTCGTCTGATGTGGATCCAAATCTTCACGCTGCTGGTAAGAATAGAATTCAGCATGAGTGCTACTTCGGAACATTCTATAGATAGACAAAGCAATTGTGAATCACAAAGCAGCTGCGATGTGAGCCCATTGCTACATTCTGATAATCTAGTTCACGATTTTGCCTACTTTTGCTTTGTAAAGTTCTGATTAATAAATGGCTTGGTGGACCAATGCCTAAACTCTCGCCAGAAAAAATTGCATGGGAATTTTGGGTGGGAGCTTGAAGGCAGCAAATAGAATTGAATAGAGTGTAGAAGTTACACCCTTAAGTGGGTTCAGTGTGCACACGGCTGTAACAGCGGTGATATTCAAGTGTTTGATAGCTCTCATCTCATCAGCTGCACGCTTTAAATGGAAGTGAAGTGTAGAATCTCAAGACCTTGGAGAATGCAGAAATGACAAAAATGCTGATGCCGTGCAGTGGCAGCCGCTGCCCTTCACTAACGTACAGATCATATCCAATCACAAACAAGCAAGAAGTACAGAATCCTTGTGAATTGTATTGCTTTGAAATGAGGTTTGCACTATTGTTGATTGCTTCATTGTCTGAGCATTCACCATTGGGGGGCTAGAGGACTATAATGGGGGTATGCCACACCACGGGATTTGATTAAAACCATGTCCCTACTTAATGCAACTTTGTCATTGGTGAAAATATTCGGGCGGGCAAAATCTTTGAACACAGGCAAATTTTTAATGAAAGATTTAACTGTCCTCAAAAGTTAAGCATTGAGTGTCCTGATTGGCTGCATGTCAAACCAGGAGAATTGCTATTCAGTCAGCCTCAGTGAAATTGTGGTTCAAAGACCTTCTGGCCTGTAATAATATGAATCGCCTATTTCTGTCATCCAATATACAGGAGTATACTTTCAGATCAGGATTTGCAATTCCCCGCATTTCCTTTGTTCATAGTGTCATCAGGGGATTGGGTCACTTGAACCATGAAGAATGAATACAGCCTGAATATGGAAGAGGATAAGATTTTTTTGGAGGGCAAATGCCAAAATGTGTAGGCTGGAGGGCAATAGCTGCGTCAGCTACTTGAATATGTTGACGTCATTTTAACCCACAAAGAATTACGCTGAAGAATAGAACACAGTGAACGGGGATCCTTCCATATTATTTAGCCTTTTTGTTTATTCTCTTTGGCATGTGGCTGTTTATGACATTTCACATGTTTGCCCACATTTAGCCAGATGTCTAACTTTTAAGAAATCATTATTTCATGAACTTGTGACCCAAGTAAAGCAGCTTATGCGTCTGTGAGTTTCAGTCTATAATGAACGTTGAGTGTCTTTGACTTAGTGTCTCATGATACAGTGTTGCTGGAATGTTAACACTTGTATGAGGAATGCAGCAGGGGGAGCGCCATGGCATATATGCTTCAGAAAAAAAGGGAAAAATCATCTCAAATTTTATTTTTCTGTTTCCTTGGTGGTCAATTTGACATTTGTGTCACAGACCTCCCATTTTTTTCAAACATCATTAACTAAAACTTGCCTACTGGTGACATTACTGAGAAATATAAGCTATACCAAACTGCTTTTTGAAAAAAAAAAGTTTTATCATATAAAGATCTTTCGAGCACCCTTTCAAAAAGTGTCTTCTTACGCAATGATGCGACAAGCAGCCCCACTGCAGCTTCTTATATCTCTGTATACCCTCCTTGCTGTTTCTTTCATTATTAATGAGCGTGAGTGAAGGAACAGCATTGAGTATCATATTCAGGGAGAATATCCACAAGGGAGAGGATCACACAACAGGAAGACCACTGCAAACTTGAAGGAAAAGGCACCTGTGAGAGTCTTCTCCATTACAGTAGTATACTAATGTTCCATTTAATATCATAAAAAACACTTTCATTTCACTGCATATAAAAAAACACACAAATGTCTCTCCCAATCCACCCTGTCCTGCTGCCCTTTTAGCACCCGATTTCTCGCACTATCATTCTGTGTCTGATACGTGTCGGCATGCGGTCGCCGTTTTCA
This sequence comes from Stigmatopora argus, assembly GCF_051989625.1. Lineage (NCBI taxonomy): Eukaryota > Metazoa > Chordata > Actinopteri > Syngnathiformes > Syngnathidae > Stigmatopora > Stigmatopora argus. The sequence continues at coordinate 11,687,458 of NC_135401.1, read as the reverse complement.
AATCCATTAACCTTTCGCTCTGTCTGAGCCCTCCTTCGATTCAGTGTCTGCGTGTGCATAGATTGTCCTTTGTACTCAGAATTGCTCTTTTATTCTTTTCAAGTACAAGCAAAGCTAAGATCCAGCTATTACCTTGTGTAATGTGTTGTCACTCAAGCAATGCACAATTAGCCCATATGTGCTGTTGGTCCCAACGCCTCCATTGCATGGTGGGAGATAATGACACAAATGCTCTACAAGGGTTCGGCTCACTAATTACGCCTACTCTTCTGGGAGTTTTCATGTATTAAAGCTGTTAACTTGCCAAATGACAATGAATACTAAATATGTCATTTCGGCCGACCCAAATAAACTCGAAATAATATTATCCTGAATTTGCATCTAATGTATGGTGAGCTGTCTGCCCTATATTGGTGTTTTTAATTTAACTCCTATACATCACATGCATTATTATTATTAGCTTATGTGTACACACGAAATGCATCATTTTACTTTAGAATTTAACCTACTTTGCTGCAGAACAAAGATACCATGTGTCTTTATCTGACACATTGGTTATTTGTGTAACAAACTTCTTAACATGGCGGAGGCAGGCAAATGTTGATTAATAATAATCAGACATAGGCTTTGTCATCATCATTGACTCGACAAAAAGCCTAATTGTCATCATACCCAGAAACTGCGTATGACGAAATTTGTAGTGCTTTTCTATAAGGTGCGTTTTCCCGGCAAAAGACCCAAATAAGTGATAATTTCGGACTCGTAATTTGGCATTCTGCCTTGATGGATACATTGCATCACCCCCCGAGCGGATCACTTACCTGTCACTGTCTTTCACTTACCTTCAGTCAGTCAGTAGGAGGCAGATCATCGCCCAACGTCTATTCATATTACCTCACCCCGAAGTTATTACGCAGGAAGGATTGTGTGTTGTGTTACCGCAAGTTTAGAGTCCTGATGGATGTGGGAAAAAACTGTCCTTAAGCCTATTTGTCTGTACTTTGTGGGACCTATAGCGTCTGCCAGAGGGCAGCAGCTGGAACAGATTGTGACCAGGGTGGTATGGGTCCCCGATGATGTTCCTGGCTCTGCTGAGGTATCGAGGGCTGGCAATGTCTTCCAGTGAGGGCAGAGAGCAGCCGACGATCTTCTGGGCAGTGTTAATCACTTTCTGCATGGCCTTTTTGTCTGCTGCCGTGCTTCCAGCGTACCACACTGTGATGCAGTATGCCAGGATGCTCTCCACAGTGGCTCTATAGAAGGTTACCAGAAGCTTAGTGTTCAAGTTCCTCCTGGGTACCCTGAGGAAATTGAGTCGTTTCTGGGCCCTCTTCACTACTGCCGTGGTGTTTGTAGACCATGAGAGCTTATGTAATGTAATAGCTAATGTATTTGGCTGCGAGGAGTTCTGTGATGTGTGATGGGATGTATGAGCAATATCACTATCCTAGTACTGTATAATAATTGATAGGAATTGGGTGCTAAATCACGATTTTAAATATGTAGAAAGACTGCTAAAACCAAGCTATCGTGTTTTGGCATTCTGACATTTTGTCATAGTAGTGTGCTTTATTTCTTTGCAGAGGACGGACCCTCAGCTACTGGCCCAGTTCTACTATGCCGATGATGAGTTGAACCAGGTGGCCGCTGAGCTTGACAGCCTCGATGGCAGGAAGGACCCTCAAAGATGTACGCTTCTGGTCAACCAGTTCCGCTCCTGCCAGGTGAGCTGGAAGAACGAGGTGCAACAGTATCTATCGCACAAATTATTCAAAATTGCAAAATCCCTCTCAGTACTTGTTTTGGAGCAGCCTCAACGGTTTATCAACCAGTTAAATCAATTGTGTTCTTTGGAGTAATGTTGAATTCAAGCAGTATTAATTCAACAGCAATATGATTTCACACTCTTAGATTCCTGGGCATATTTGTGCAGTATTGCTCAAATTACCTGGTTGGGTGTTAGGGTTTAACAGGCAATCTGAAAATAGACACTAACCTTATCAGCTTTGGTCTAAAACTTGGCGTGGTGACCTTATCTAGGTCAAATTTCCACATGAAGCACGTTGAGCTGATAACGGGCGATAAGAAGTGTTTTGCAAGTAATACAAGGGTCTTTGAAAACAAGGATACACATTCAATTTTATGAGCTAACACACTACTTGAGGTCACATATTTCGTTAATAAATATACAACTTTGGCTTCCTTAGTGAGTGACGGTATATAACAGTGCCTTAGCTACATGTCAGCTGAGATTTAAACCCGAACCTCATAACTGAACTCTGTGGAGGTAAAGTTGAATCTTTTTGGAGTTCGCATTACAAGGGTGTCTCTATATTGTGTCCCTGTCTGTGTGTATTATATCTGGTCATGGCCCAAATGTACACATGATAGAGAAAATGGTTAGAGTAGTGTTTGTGCAGTCATGGCTGAGAGGGACTTGGAGAACAAGGCTGCACATGAGTAATGGATGCCATGCTGTATCATGCTAAGAGAGCTGCAGGTGGTCGGAAGATCATCATGTGGCCTGTTGTGCTCCAGCAGCCCTCCCAGTTCCACTACACACTGGGGCAGTGCTTAATAAGGTCACCACTTGACCCCCTGCTGTTCTTTTTCCTTCTATCCCTGGAGTGATCTTTTTTCTTGCAAACATTTGGATGTCTATTTTATTTTACATGGTCTTATAGAGTTTTTTTTTTCTACTCTGGAATTGATCGTCTTGGGGTACCAGAAATTACTTCACTCATTAATTATTAATTTATTATTGTTATTAGAACCTAATCTCCAATAGCTCAAGAGAGCAGTAAGCTAACATATTTCAGGTCAGGCATACTGATCGATAATACTTGCACATGCTCATAGCTTGAGTATACACACTTGGAGAAGGAAAAGAAATTCAATCACTAGTCTATTAAGGATTCGACAGCCGTTTCTGGCCACCATAAAAAAAAATCAACTCTGTACGATGCACGGTTTAGACAAACGTAGCGAGAGAATCTTAACATACACATACACACACACTCACATACCCGTAAATCACGCTTTCTAGGGAACAGCTGTCTGTTTGGTATACATTGGGACAGTAAAAAAAACAAGGGCCAACAAAAGAATGTCAGAAAAACATCTTTTATCAGAAGAGGATTTGCAACCTGTCCTTAAGATGGTTGTCACCGGCGTACCCTGCTACTCAAAGCTTACAGACACTTCCAACAGCTCCAAGCCGTAAAGGAATCACTGGTCAAGCTTTTCGTCACAAAGCTTTTTAATCTTCCTCCTGTGGGTTTGCTCAGAAAGACGCAGTGCTGTGCCTGACAAGATTACGGTGCACAGTGCCGCCACAGTTGAGTGAAAAGCTTATTGTAAGTCATTGTTACGGCTCTCGTACATGCCAGCGGCACATAAGCTTTTGATTAGCTCTCACCGTGTGACACAGCATTCCCACAGCTTGAATTATGGGTCTCATTTTAGTGTTTTTTATTGAAGGACAGCAACCCTAATGGTCCAATACTCTCGTCAAAGTGCTTTCATTCACATCTCAATCGATGAGCTCCAAAAGCTATGTCATTGGTTCTTATGTTTTTGTTCAACACGCCTTTGTCACCGTGTGTCTCTGCAGGACAATGTGCTGAATATCATCAATCAGATCATGGATGAATGTATTCCCTGTGACCGAGCCAACCGGGACTTCTGTGTCAAGTTCCCCGAGGAGATTCGTCATGACAACTTGGCAGGGCAGCTGTGGTTCGGAGCTGAGGTACGGTATTCCCTTGTCAGCGGTCTGGAGAAAAACAAGCTGTCGTGAAGACTGTAAAATGCTGCTTATTTCCGAAAGAAGTTCGCCACGAGGAAATGCGCTACATGAAATTGTTAACGATCTTCCTGCTCCTGTGCAGTGCTTAGCCGCAGGCTCCATCATCATGAACAGGGAGATCGAGAGTATAGCAATGAGACCTTTGGCAAAGGACCTGACTCGCAGCCTGGAGGAGGTACGTAACATCACCCGAGACCAGGCCCTGCGAGACCTCAATTTCTACACAGACCGCATGAAGGACGCACTGCGACATTTCGACAGCCTTTTTGCTGAGTTTGAACTCAGGTAAATTAGGAGCACACTCTCTTGGCAGTCGTAGTGCAAATAATAATTCACATTGGTCAACAACAAACCTTTGACTCAACAGCAAATATGTTCGCTTCACTCTGTTGCATTGCAGCTACGTGTCAGCCATGGTGCCTGTCAAGTCTCCCAAAGAATACTATGTACAGCAGGAGGTGATTGTACTCTTCTGTGAGACGGTGGAAAGGTAATGTTTTACCCCAAAACGAAAAGACAAGACAAAGTACAGTGGTACTTCTAGTCACAAAAATCTCTACCAATGAAATATTCAGGTTATGAAAAGTGTCAATGGGGAAATTCTGTTCCATGATACAAAAGAAATTCAAGTTACAAAACCACAAAATTAAACATCCCCCAAAAGGCAAATGCACATCCTCCCTCTATCCTGTAGTATTTTATTTTGAAATTGGCACGTTAGAGTTGCTCTCCCTCCCTCTTTCCGAAAAATCAGTTATGAGCCACTTCTGAAACAAATTAATCTCGTCAGTAGAGGTACCACTGTATGAATGACCTTCACGTGAAAGTAACTCAAAGTGTTGAAGTATGCAGCTCACAAATTTCTCAGACCTCTGAAAATTTAAATTGAGGAAATCATGTTTATAGACAAAACATGACACCTCTTGTTGTGACCATTTCCCAGTTAAACACATGCTTGGACACCACAGTAACTGTACCTGTTCAATCTATGCTTATTTACCGGGTCGTAATCGACTTTTAGGCTTGACACAGTTGTGGAGTATTATACGTTCAACAGCAATTCTTATTGGCTGTGACCACTGAGCAGTGCGGTTGTATTATGTAGTGTTATACTATAAATTGTCAAAATATGTGCTACCCTTAAGAGGATAGCTGCAATGGGTGTCTAAAGTATGTGGAAGACACTATAATCCTATAGAAAGTTTTATTTTAATTATTTTGCAGACAAAGGTGGACATTTTTACCGGAAAAAATAAATTTTAAAAGATAAAATGCAAATATAATAATAGTCATCTGTAATCAGGTAGTGAGTGATTCCTGCCACACATAGAGAAGAACTAGTGTAGATAAAATTCTAATGATGTTTGTCCTTTCTCTTGTATCCCAGGGCACTCAAACTGGGCTACCTCACACAAGACATGATTGATGACTATGAGCCTGCGTTGATGTTTACAATTCCCAGACTAGCCATTGTATGGTAAGTGTTGGCCATCTTCACCAGACTTCCAGCCGCGTTCCTCCTTCCAATCTTTGTTTTTGTATCTATTTTTAGTGGGTTGGTCGTGTACTCAGAAGGACCTCTCGACCTTAACCGAAAAGCAGAGGACATGTCTGAGCTCTTCCGTCCTTTTCGTACTTTATTGAAGAAAATCAGGTATAGTTAACACTTTATGAGGCACTCATCTAACTCGATGGAAAGGTTGAAGGCGCTAGGGGTCCAATTCATTGTGACAGGAAGGGATGGAAGTGATTGTACTGAAGTGTGAGCTTCACAGCCAGTTTAATTGAATTTGACGTAACTGGCAGTTATTAAATACTATGCATTTCCTTTTTTTAAATCAGCTTTTGATTTTTACTAGGGGCTATGACTGTAGATCTTTTTTCTTTTCATTTTGATTCATTGTAGTCCGATTAATTTAGTTTTAAATGTATTTATTTAGATGAAAAAATATTAGAAATAACATACAATAACGATTTATAATTAATCATCATTTAGACCAGGGGTGTCAGACTCGGGTTGGTTCGCGGGCCGCTTTAACGCCAACTTGATTTCACGTGGGCCGGACCATTTTAGATATAATATTTAGATTTTTTTTATAAATGCATTAAAAGAACCGGATTAAGAGCCCTGAATATTCAGTTTTTAATAGATCTAAAATAATGTTTATTTTACCTTTTTTTAAATATATTTTTAGATTTTACAAAATGATTTTTGAACTAAAAACACAGAAAAAATTGATTACAAAATTACAATTATTGATTTAAAAGGGGGAAAATCAGGAAATGTAATATGTCTATACTCTTCATTTTAATTTGATCCTAAAACAGAAAGTCGGCACTCATGATTTACTTTCCCGGGCCACACAAAATGATGCGGCAGGCCAGATTTGGCCCCCGGGCCACCACTTTGACACATGTGATTTAGACCTAGCGTCCACAGATGCCGACATCACATTTTAGGTCATGCCGCCCACACGGATGTGTATATTGTGGACTACTAGATGACCCCACAATATGTTGTCCACGGACAAAATGTTACCTAAAATAGTCACTTTCTTTATAGAAGTTGAATGAATTTCACTTGTGAATTTTTGTTCTTGAGAATTACTGGGGTGTTACAGCTAATTTATGACACTTTTCCCAGAGACCTGCTTCAGACTCTGACAGACGAAGAGTTATTGATGCTGGAGAGGAACCTCTGTATCTCTCAGGAAGGCGAGTTGGAAACAGGCCACGAGCAGACTTCAATCAATGCACCGGCACACATTGAAGAAAATCAAGCCCCCCGCAGCCCTAGTAATGTCACCTCCAAGGCGAGCGATGACGAGGAGCAAAAGCATCTGTCTCTATTTGTTTGCCCCAGCCGCGAGGAGGAGTTGGCACAAGTGGAAAAAGGCTGGGAAGAGGTGGAATCCGAAAAAGGGGAGCAAACTGAAGACCTGCTGTGCGAAGAGGCGGAAGAGGCTGAACTTGCTTGTTCCATGCAGTATGACGAGGAAGAACTGGAACAGCTCAACATGATGGTCTATCGCGTAGGTGACGAGATGTCGACCTTGCTCTCGCCTCCGAGCCAGGGTCAGTCCCCGGCCCGTGTTTCCAGCAGAGGTGAGGCGGGAGGCGCCAGTGGGGCTTCCAGCACTGAGGCCTCCCCGCTCAGGGTACTGAGGGGTAGAGGAAGGACTGGTATTTATTTAGAGGAGGAAGACAAAGTCTTCTTCATGGAAGATCTTGAACAAGCAGGTGATGGTGTTACCAGCAATTCAAGAGAACTCACTAACTGTGTTGCTTCACCTTCCAAAACCCCAAAGTCTGCTCATCTGTTGCAACGTAGCTCAGGTCTCCGGCCGGACACAATTAGCAATGGTTGGCTTCCCGAAGGACCTGCAGTGCAGCGCAGTAAGAACACACGCTGTCTCAATCCAATGCGCCCGCCATCGTGCACATCTGCTCCAGGCTCTGAACCGCTGCCTTACACCAATGGCTGGGAATTGGGTTTAGATGGCACCGTGAATGAAACCGCAGAAGTCATTGCCCACCGTATGGGTGGCATGAAACTTTCCGCCACCGTCATATTCAACCCGCGCTCGCCCAGCTTGACGGAGCTGGCTGTGGATAAGATGCTATTGCCTCGCCCCTCTCCCTCTGAGCTCGAACCCTGCGGTCCGCTGGTGGCCACTCACTGCTTGCTTAACTCTTGCGTGTGCTGCGGGAGCTGTGAAGACGGCCGGGAGGATGCCATTACCTCTGCGAGTACAGGGCTCGGTTTAGGCCTCGCTCTAAGAACAGAAAAACACTGTAAAACCGTGGCCCCCGGTGCCATCATCCAGTCCTCCGCTTGCCGAATGCCGCCGCGAGGAAGGAGAGAACTTTGCCAGCTGTCTCAGACTTCTTCCCGCTGCTTGAACCAGCATCTGGAAGAGGAAGGGAGTCCCCACCTGTGTGAGGAATGCCTGATGGGCGAGCCACAACCGGGGCATCGTACTCAGGGGTGTGGAAACAATGTAGGGGGTGAGAACTCCACATGTAACTACCAGGAGAGGATTGAAACGAGGCAACATGCAACTGGAGGCTCACTACGGGACAAGGACTGGCAAGGAATTAAGGAATCCAAGAGAGACAGCAAAGAGGAGATCAGGAAGGCTTCCAGGTAAGTTTTCTCTTGTAATTCACCTCACAAATGTACAGTGCTGAGTATTAGATTTCCTCGTATTTCATCGCTCATAAGCCGTATTTGTAACAAAAAAAATGATGACTGAAGGGTATGGCTTATATGCGCACAAGACTTACAGCGTTGCTATAGAGTAGATGTCGGCAAATTAACTATTTTATGGTTATTTTCTGTTTTGCAGTAAGAAAACAACCATTACTGGACGAATTACTAACTTTATATCACGAACGATGATTTTTACTAAGCCCTTCAAAGTAACACATTTGTACTCCCTATTAAAGGCATGAATATGGAGGTGAAAATTTTGAATCAGGGGGTGGCTTATACGCGAGAAATTCAAAAATTCAACGATTTCAAGGCAATATTAAGGGCTCATACGCGGGGTGGTTTATATGTGAGAAAATACGGTACATAATTTGGAACTCTACTCGGGGCTCCCACCACTGCTTTATGAGCCATGTGCGCAACTAGCATCCCCGCACTGGGTAAAAATATTACTACAAAAGCATACGTGTAAAAATTATACAAATTTAGCCACATCTATTGGTATACAGGGAGTTCTCGGGTTACAATGTATTTAACCTACAATGTTTCGACTTAATGACGCTCATCCCTTGTTCATCATTAAGTCAGGGTATGCAGAGTATTATAATTCCTGCGCCGGGAATATCTTTGCCTTTTTAATAAATAAAGACATTTAGGTACTGAATTTGGTTGCATGCATACTTCATGTTTAAATGTTGATGTTAAACTCTGTTTTCTGGGCTGTCCCTAAATGCACTGCACAAATGATTGGCGTGAAGGAAGGAAGGGTGGATGAGTTGGTTTTCGACTCCGTTTTGTTGGCATTAACATCAGTCATGTTCTATTTGGCTAACATAATAACATACACATTCATTGATAGTCGTCATTTCAAAATTCCTTCCATTTAACATTATTCATTTTATTTATTTATTTTCCCCCAAACCAGTGGGCTTTTCTACCATCGGTTTTCTGGGGGGGAAAGCCTGTGACTGCTATTTTATTTTTGTTGTATTTTTTTTTTATTCCACAGTTTTTGTGCTTTTTAAGTTTTCCTTCCTAACGTTTCCTTATTTTCCTCTCCTTTTTGTACTGTTGTTTTTAGTCTTCACAACTCCCCCCTCAGCTCTGTGTCAGGTAGTGACTGTGAGAGTGTGTCGGTCACTACCTGTAGTCTGTCCAGCAGTGTTTACACTCCCAGGTAACTATCAGCAACATCATATGGTAGCACAGTAGTATCTAACTCATTAGATGCCATTGATAGTGATACAAACAAGACTTCCTCTAAAATTGAGCTGTTTTTACACTAGCCACATGGCAACAAATTTACACTTAACACATTCAAATTCATGAAAGACATCAACAACCTTCCAAATGTTATAACCGCTTTAATATCTCATCTCATCTCATTTTCTTTCGGACCCGAAAATGAGATTGTTAATCTCAAGGGGCTATCCTTAATAAAATTCAAATAATATTCAAATATCTGAACCGCTTTATCCTCATTAGGGTTGCGGGGGGTGCTGGAGCCAATCCCAGCTGTCTCTTGGCCAGAGGCGGGGGACACCCTGAATCGGTGGTCAGCCAATCGCAGGGCACAAGGAGACGGACAACCATGCACACTCACACCAAGACGTAGGGGCAATTTAGAGTGTCCAATCGGCCTAACATGCATGTTTTTGGAATGTGGGGGGAAACCGGAGTACCCAGAGGAAACCCACGCAGGCCCCGGGAGAACATGCAGCTTTAATATCTTTATGTAAATTAACCTTTTGACAGTGTTTTGGGCAGCGATCGAACAATTACTGTCAAACCCCCTCAGTCTAATTTGATTGGACGCCTATTCCTATCAATGGCACTGAAACTTGATCATCTTATACTAAACATTCACTATAAAATGGCTTTGATGTCTATCACTGTAAATGGAAGGAAATGAATTAATCCTCGGCCAAAGCAGCAGATGGTGTTTTTTTCCCATCTTTGTTGCTGGTTTCTAGTTGTCTTTGCTGTCTTAAATCGTAACATCTTCACTCAATAAAATATGGATGAATGATGTGAATAATGTAGCAACAGTTGAGGAAATTGAACGGTCTCTTTTGCTCTGTCTTTCTTTGCTTTACCGCAGCCCTGTCAGCAGCCTCACTCCCAGCTCAGGCACGTCAGAGGACCTGGACCATGAGGAGATCCGACTAGCCATGCAAGATGCCAAGATGGCTACCCGAAATAAGATTCGCTCACGCTTCCACAGTAGCAGTGACCTCATCCACCGTCTATTTGTTTGTATATCAGGTAGGTTCTTGTAAACGCATTTTTTTTTCACTCAAAAAACGTGTCTACCACTACTATTGTGAGTTTTGTGCTCAATGACCCAAGACCACACACACCCCCATTCACATAATACACACATTACCCTGAACCACTGACTAACCAGTAAGAGGCAGTGTCATGCCACAATGCATCCAGATAGCAGCTAGGAGGCTAACTTATTTAATTTGATATGCCATTTGCAAATTCAACTTTTAAAATGCTTATACAGTGGTACCTCGAGATATGAGCTTAATTCGTTCCGGGACTGAGCTCGTATGTCGATATTCTCGTAACTCGAATGAACGTTTCCCATTGAAATGAACTAAAAACAAAGTAATTCGTTCCAACCCTCTGAAAAAACACCAAAAACAGGATATTGGATTGGAATTTTTTTTAATATAATATTTTTTTTTTAAATAAATGGATTAAAAGAACTGGATTAAAAGCCCTGAATATTCAATTTTTATAGATCTAAAACAATGTTTATTTCAGCTTTTTTTAAATATATTTTTAGATTTTACAAAATGATTTTTGAACTAAAAACACAGAAAAAATGGATTAAAAAATTACAATTATTTATTTAAAAGGGGGAAAATTAGGATATTTAATATACATCTATACTCCATTTTAATTTGATCCTAAAACAGAAAGTCGGCACTCATGATTTACTTTCCCGGGCCACACAATAATAATAATAATAATAATAATCGGACATAGGCCCTGTCGTCATCATCAACAACAAAAAGCCTACTTGTCATCACACCCAGAACTGCGTATGACGAAATTGGTGGTGCTTCTCCATAAGCTGCGTTTACTCGGCAAAAGACATAAATAAGTGATAGTTACGGACTTGTAATTTGGCATTCTGCTGTTATGGATACAGGTCACTTACCTCTCACTGTCTTTCACTTACCTTCAGTCAGCTAGTAGGAGGCAGATCACCACCCAAACATCTTTTCATATGACCTCAGAAGGGAATGTGTGTTGTGTTACCGCAAATTTAGAGTTCTGATGGATGTGGGGGAAAAAAATGATGCGGCGGGCCAGATTTGGCCCCCGGGCCGCCACCTTGACACGTGCTCTACATCAAGTGCTCCTTATTATTTCATTTTTCCCTGTCGTGGCTCATAGGTGTTGCTGATCAGCTGCAAACTAACTATGCCAGTGACCTTCGCAGCATCCTCAAGACACTGTTTGAAGTTATGGCAACCAAATGTGAACAGGGAGACAACGAAAAGTCAAAGAATGGTGGGCCTTGTTTGTGTTGTGTATATCAATAATATTTGAATGACATCTTTCCTCCCCTCTCTATAATTGGGCCAGAGGAGAGATGCCATTTAATTCACTAACATCATTTCCTTACTATGTAGGGAACCCAAACATTACCAAACCCTACAATATTTCTCATATTTTAAGAAAAAAAACATACAGGCCACAACCGAATATCAGTTTTGATATAGGGGAATGTTTATATGTAAAGATGTTACACAGAACGATTTAATTGATCAAAAATGATATTAACATCACCAACGCAGCAAGTAGCTCCTTCTCTTTGATTAGCGGTGGCTTTTCAGCAAAGACAACCACTAGCACAAGTCATACAGGTGTCTTTGAGGGACTCTGAAACCCCCCAAAATACTTAACTTCAAATAAAATCCCATTCACCTTGACTACTTAGCAAACAGAATTCTCTTTAAAATCCCCATACTTGACCCAAGCAAAGCTGTTTTATTAGTGCTATCTGTCCTTCTCAAATCTTCCTAACATCCCACAACATATCATATAAGTTGTCCATCTGAAATGGCATTAGGTAGCAGACATAGCCTTTATCAGCAATAAAGTTCTCATAGAAAATGGCTAGTTAGTAGCCATGTGTCATGCTAGCATAGTAGCTTCTCATAGCAAACAGTGGATCGCCATCCTTTTTAAATCCGACTCATCACCTATAGTTTGTCCCAAAATGTTCGTCAGATGGAGCCCTAGTCATCGAGTAAAATCCCGAGTTTTTGATGACATCTAACAAAGTGATTTGCAGCTATTCCGTGGTGTAATTTTGATATCCTTTCCTTGAAAATATTGTTACCAACTGTGGTTGGCCTCAAATGGTTGTAGTGACACAAAGGTCTCGAAACCACAAGTCGGCATGTACTTTTTAGGGAGAAATCCCAAAGACTGTTTGCCCCATTTAAACAAAAAAAAAGCAATTTTCTTCTTAATATTTTCTGCAAATTGCTGTAATTCTTCACAGCTCAGATTTCGTTTGTTCCGCCGTTTTGTCCACCAGGTCCTGTTCTCCGAAGTGCCGTACTAGAGGACTGTGCTCTCTGTCAGGAGACCATTTCATCATCAGAATTGGCAGCCAAGGCTCGTGAAGGCCAGTTTGAAGGTCAGCATAGACACAAACACACTGAATGTAGTTGAAATGTCAGCTATTTGGGTTCAGATGCAGCTTTACTACTCTACTTTTTGTAGAGCCAAAATGCACACCCAAAACAGGTCTGCAAATTTTGGATGAGGTGTGCAAAGTAAATGCCGAGGCAACTTCACAGACTTTTACTATCAGGTTGTTAGATATGATCTTTCGCAACTAAAATCGCTAGTACATTTCCTCTTCACGTTTCGATGTCATCAAAACAAGAAACCAAAGAATTAGTCAAATGATACTTCACCGTTGCTAGACTTCAAACAGGATGTTCTCAGAATTGAATTGAATGTCATCATCAGATTGCAACATAGAGGCAAGGAAGAGGGTGTTCTTGGAAATACGTTGGTTGATTCATAGATATATTATCATTTTTTCTCCTTTCATTGATTTGCATTAATTTGTGCCACATTTTAGCATTTCAGTTTTTTTTGTTAATCGGCTGCATTTTAGGAAACCTCATTCAGGCTATGCTTCATAAAGAATACATTTAAATGCTAATTTAAAAAAACTTAATTCATGTTATAGCTTTAAACATTTTAATTAAGCTGGATTGTAGTTGAAGGTGCAATGTAATACTAGACCAAGTGACTTTAAAATAATAGCAGACCACATTTCGGACATCCCAAAAAGTGACAGAAAAATCTCAACAATGAAATTAGATCCTAATTTTCTTACAGTTCTTCCTCAGCTGCCTTGACCTCTCCCACAAAAAAAAAATCTCCAAACCGAAGATGATATCACACCCATCAACAGCTGCAAACTGGTAGCATGCTATGCATAGGCACGGCACGCTGGTCTCATGTTGGATTGGATTGGATAACTTTATTCATCCCGTATTCGGGAAATTTCATTGTCACAGTAGCAAGAGGGTGAGAATGCACATACAGGAAAATACATTTTATACATAAATAGATGGGTAATAAATAAGTTAATAAATAAGTAAATAAATATGTAAATAAATGAATACATAAATATGTAAATAGATAAATAAATATGTGAATAAATAAGTAAATAAATAAGTACATAAATATGTAAATAAATATGTGAATACATTAATAAATATATAAATAAATAAGCGTGTTGCTGAGATATATATAGACCTATACATACATGTATATAGACCTATACATACATATATATACATATTCATATACATACATACACAGATGTACATGTATACATACTGTTGGTCTTAACAATGTTGCAGTGTGACTATTACGTCATTCTGTCAACATGTATTAGCTTAAAATTCTGGTTGTGATGTCAAAACCAGAATTCCAACAAAAAAAGTGAGGGTTCCCTGATGTATTAGTGCAATAATTCAAATTTTTTGACATGGTAGCTATTTCATAGCTTCTTTAGGTAGTTTAAATGAAACTTTTTTAAAGCCTGTCCACTGCAATAGTAGCACAATACTTGATCAACAGAGCTAAAGACTATCAAGCACTGGGTTAACGAGACATGGAGAACAAACAGGTGGGTTATACATCGCGGAGGCGACAATAAAGTGAAAGCAATGGACAATCACAACAACAAGTTACACAGAAATAAAAAGCCAAGACTGTATCAACACAAAACTCCAAAAAGAACACAAACCTAACAATTTGAACCATGTGACTTTTGAATTTGTCCTAGATCCTCCTGACTGGGTTCCAGATGAAGTGTGCAGCTCCTGCATCGCCTGCAAAGCTCCGTTCACCGTCATCCGACGGAAGCATCACTGTCGGAGCTGTGGAAAGGTACCCCCATCCTTCTTTCTCTGTGGATCACACTGCTCTGGAAACCCCTTTTAATGTATGTCCACCGCTTCCCCCTCTCAGATCTTCTGCTCTCGCTGCTCCTCCCACTCGGCTCCTTTGCCCCGATACGGCCAGGTGAAACCCGTTCGGGTCTGCACGCACTGCTACATGTTTCACGTCACGCCTTTCTACAGCGACAAGGCCAACATTTGAAGCGCACGCCGCCACCGCGAAAGCAAAAAGCTCACGCAAAGACGTCAACGGTCCACGTCGCCGCGACGAGGTAGGGCAGAAAGCGAGGGCGGGTCTCGTTGGAAGCGGGTGGGAAAAGGCTCGGAAGGCGTCAGCCCGGCCGGTACGCGCACGGTTGTTGACACGTTTTTGTGGAGAAGGCAATCAAGGACTTTGAAAGCGGCTTTTGCGCAGCACAACACGAAAACAGGCCACCTCACGAGTTTTCTTGCTTTTCGCGTCCATCTGAAATGGACTTCCTATTCTTCAGCGAGCTTCCTACATTTGTGCCAGAGCTCCCACGGGACTCGGATTAGTCAAAGAATGTACCTAAGTCATGAAAAGTATGTAAATAAGAATCATTCCGGTCAGAACCAATACCGCAATGTTTGCTATTGCCGTTCTCACAGGAACGCTTCACTCAGATTGACACAATATTGATAGCAGTGAATGTTTATTTTCGACTACACCGACACAAAAGTTGGCCTTTTTCTTTCTTTCTTGGTGCTTCTCTGCTCATTCAAAGGATTAAAGGGATCTCATAATAGTTATTATCATGTGGTTGTGAAGGCCATCTAGCGGCGGAAGCCTTCTTCTTCTGGTCCGATCACTGCTTTTTTGTCCTTCTCACTCTCGTGCAATATTAGCACTACCACGACCAAACATTTCCTATTTCAAATGGTCTCAAGCTATTCTATAGAATCGCATCATGCACAATTTGCTTATTCATTTAGATTAAGACACGTTTCAGGTACGGGACACTGGAGGAGACATTTGTACGAAATGCTCTGCGCTTAACTCATCATCGGCCGCCGGTGACGGTGATGGACGTCCAATCCATTTTGGAGGTGCGTTGCCGTCAACGCTCTTCCATACTGATTATACCAATTGGGATGTGGAAGTGGACATTGTCATTTTGCTGTAACTCAAAGCAGCTTCTCAGGCATTTCATTATCAGGAATACGCTCTCGTAATTGTTGGCTTTTATTGCCCTGAATATACATTCTCACCTCGGAAGAGTTTTGATTTTTCTTTTATAAAGAACAAAAGCGGCATATGGAGTTAGAGCAATTTTATTTATATAAACAGGGAATCATGCAGTAATTTTAAGGTGGAGTACAGTATTCTTTTATTTCAGAGCCTGATCTTATTTTGTAAAATGACACGACATTTCCTTGATGGAAGCTGTGTACATGAAAAAGGAAAAGTTATTTGATTTCAAATGAAATGTGGATTGAAATAAATGGCTTTTTGGGCAGTGGTGGTTTGACTGATTGTCAGTACTTCAGTCTTGTGCTCGTAGCATCTGATTAACTCTAACCCCTTATAAAAGATGTTGAATGTCAAAGAAGGGTCACCTCACAACGGAATGTCAAATGCCTTTTGTAAAATAATGATAAATAAAATTTAAAAAAACCTACTGTGAACAATGGATCAAAATAATAAAACCAATGTATGTTTTCCTCCCTCAATACCTTATACGTGATAACGAATTACTAATCTATCCCTCACATTTTGCACATAT
The DNA here is from genome assembly GCF_051989625.1 of Stigmatopora argus. Classification (NCBI taxonomy): domain Eukaryota; kingdom Metazoa; phylum Chordata; class Actinopteri; order Syngnathiformes; family Syngnathidae; genus Stigmatopora; species Stigmatopora argus. The sequence continues at coordinate 11,671,234 of NC_135401.1, read as the reverse complement.
GGCTGCGAATATGGGAAATAACGAGGTTAAAAATAGGGAGAAATGTTGTGGCTCTGTATCGACACAAGATGGCAGCATTTCCTCTTTGTTTTTTACATTCAATTGAGCAAGGATTTGAATTGTGAATGCGATTTATAGTTTCAAAAACAACCAAGCGTTGTTATTAAATTGTGTAACTTTTTTAATTTTTTATGTTAAACCATTTAAAAATGTAAATCACATAAATAATAATGATACAATATCGGTCTTTTGATAATGAACCGAAATTTTGGTTTCGAGTCATTACAGATGATTTAGGACAATATGCACAGATTTAGCACAATATTTTTTTTTTATTCCACGTAACTCCATAAAATGCAGACTGACCATTTTTATTCTGCAACTTAAAAAAGGGGAATTAAAACCACTTTTCTTAAATCTACCAGTAAAAAATAATGTTGATTGGTTTTGTGTTTTAATTATTTTGATTTGCTTCATTGACATATCAATTTAAATTGACCATGTTGACCATAATTAACCCCCTAATAAAATAAAAGTTAAAAAATAAAATAAAGAAAAAGTTATATAAAACTAAAGTATAAATTGTATTTTTGCTTTATTTACTTTTAATGAACCATTATGCAAATAAGAATTGTTGTATTGACAATAAAATAGTAAACATTTATTTAACAAAAAAATATCTATCCATTCAAAGATAAGTTTTGAAAAATAGACGTATTATGATGATTTAAGCAAACTCATAATAATTCACTCTATTTTAGACCTTTGTGAGGATAACCGGTAGAGAGAATGAATAAATACTGGTTGTGATTGCTCTCCTTTCTGTACCATTGACGGCCCTAGAAGTCCTACCCATCAAATTGGATTGGATGTCTCGCACCACCCGTGTGATACTGAATATTTAGGCCTATATGACCCAAAATGTGATGTCCCTGTATGTTTTGTAAGTTTTTTTTCAATTAGTAAGAGTAATTACTTGTTCTATAAAGGGCTAAGCTTTAATGAAGTAAAATGTAGCATTTGTACTACAATTATTATTATTGTTTGTATTTCTGGACCAACTTAACCTTGTGGTATATAATCACTTAATTTTTGGTATGCAATATATAGAGGCAGCGTGTCAGCCTCGTAGTTCTGGAGTTTGATCCCTGGATGGTTTCCATGTTCTCCCCAGGCTTGCGTGGGTTTTATCCGGGTAGTCCGGTTGAACACTAAATAAAGGGTGTCAGATTTGGGTTGGTTCGCGGGCCCCTTTAACGTCAACTTGATTTCACGTGGGCCGGACCATTTTAGATATAATATTTATATATTTTGTTATATATAAATGGTTTAAAAGAACTGGATTAAAATCCCTGAATATTCAGATCTAAAACAATGTTTATTTTAGCTTTTTTTAAATATATTTTTAGATTTTACAAAATGATTTTTGAACTAAAAACACAGAAAAAATGATAAAAATATTACAATTATTGATTTAAAAGGGGGAAAATCAGGAAATTTCATATACATCTATACTCTTCATTTTAATTGGATCCTAAAACAGAAAGTCGGCACTCAGGATTTACTTTCCCGGGCCACACAAAATGATGCGGTGGGCCAGATTTGGCCCCCGAGCCGCCACTTTGACACATATCCTCTAAATTGCCCACCCCTGTTCTAAATTGCCCCTAGGTATGAGTATGAGTGTGAATGGTTAGCTGCCAGAGTGTCCCCCACCCGTTGCCCGAAATCAGCTGGGATAGACTCCATCACCCCCTGTGACCCTTGTGAGGATAAGCGGTACAGAAAATGAATAATTTTTAAAGGGTTTACTTTGAAGGTTTTTTCTTATTTTTTGAGGACCGTGGAAAGAATTAGACAATTTACAAATAAAATACTGCTCTATTTACGAAAAATGGGAACCAATTAATTTTGTAAGTAGAGGTACTACCCCTGTAATATACTACTATTGGACAGCAGTCTTGCATGTTGCTCCTTTTACATCTACTTTACGTAGTTGTGGCTATGGAAGGGTTAAGAGATACGCGGCCTCTGATTGGTCAGAAGTCTCCGCGTGCACACGCTTGGCGTTCTCGCGCACGGCACGAGTCTCCAGTCAGTCACTTGTTGGGTAAAAGCAAAGAGGGAGGCACGCTGGACCGTTTTTCCAAATTAGCATACGGGAGGCAGGGGGGCTTTTTGGGGGTGACTGAACCCCCGTTTTGCTCTCCTCCAAGTTGTTTTATGTCGACGACAAGATTTACTCCAAACATAGGTTTTCAAAAAGTACCCGAAATGTCACTTTTAATTCATGGACTCTACTCGGACTTTAGCTAAAATTGGCAGCAGGCTGGTACGAGCTTGACTTCTTGGAGTCAGCATTCAGGTTTGTCAGCAACATTTTTATTTATTGTGACCTATGTTATGTGTTGTTCTGCTAAAATTTAGATTGTTAATGCACGACTTTTTGCTAAGATGTGTCCGTATCATCACTGAAATTTCATTGTGGAAAATGTTTGACCACGTTCTAATCACGTTTAAAAAGAGGCGTTTCTCACTACAAATAACAGATTCCTGTTTTTTAGTTTAACCAAGGGCAAAAAACTAAAAAAAAAATATTTATAAGATTGATGATGATGATGCTTCATTTATTTCAAAAAGTTTTGACATTTTCTTGGACTAAATTTGCCTTAATATTCGTCACACATAATCTACAGCACAACACGAACAAACTCAAGGAAAAAGTTTTTTAAAAATAAGTTAAATTTCCACATGGCATCTCTGGAATAACATTTTTTCCTCCCTGCTACTATAATGTGCGCTGCTGTGGTATTTTAATTAACAATATGCATTTTTTTAAAAATAACACCTGATCGGCTCTTTGTAAATGACCAATCAGAACACCCATTTTCACTGCTACTAATATTTACCAGTTACAAAGTCACATTGCATCCATGTGTCTTTCAGTTTGAGAGAATATGAAGGTTTTTTTGGACTCTATGGCCATACTGAAGATTGTGCTGTTCATCATAGAGGCTGTCTCACTGGTCCACTGTGCACGAGGTGAGTTGAACGTCAACTGTCTACGGTTGAATGCGAGGCTGGAACTCCCGCGTTCGTGGCTCTTTCCGACTCGAGCCCGGGAGGAAAAACTCTCAGTTAATGTTTTCACACAGAGAAGTAAGAGACGGAAAAGTAAGTTTAAAAAAAAAACGCCTAAAAAGAGCCCAAAATCAACACGGGCTGAGGAATGAGAGAAGGGCAAACTTGCTTTTTACTCCAACGTCTGCGTGTGTGCACGCACATTCTCCAGAGCTAAACCAAACAAACATCATCCATCAGCTTCCCAGGGTGAAAGAACACAAGTCTGTGTAGAGAGTCCAGCTCTCTCGCGGCCGGCCAACTGGCTGAGAAACGGCCCACAATTCACAGTTTTCCGTGCCAGGGTCAGTCCGCTTCTTTCTAAAGACAACATGCGGCGTTTACTATTACGCCTGGATGCACGTACTGTGATTGACACGATCCGAGGCCCTCCGGTCAAAGGCCGGTAAGAAAACGAGGCTGGAATGAGTGGCAACTGAAAGCCAGACATATCAACCCCCCTTGAGGAGGACCAGGCGCTGGAAAAATAAACCCCAGAGGGGTGTCTGATAGGTACAATACCTGCATGCGGCAATCAGGGATGCAGGAAAGTGGTCCGTTTAGAAGAGTTGGGGAACGGATTAGATCTCCCGGTGCGGAGACAATGCCTCATTCACAGTGTGGCGCCCGCGCACATAGCGCGACTACACTAAGAGTAAACAAGTAGTGAAGGCTAAATAAGATTAGGGGCCATTTTATGTGTTTACAGATGGATGTCTGACGTCAAATAAAGCCACTTCCTCTTCATTTCCCCTTTAAAGCGTCGACCGATACCATATTTTCTTGCATATATGCCGTATTTGTCGCAAAAAAAAATCATGACTGAATCAAGGGTATGGCACAAATTAGAATTGACATGCACAAAACGCCATAACCCGTTACGGGTCATTTATTTCAAAATAGAGAAAGGATAAACAGATAAAATGCTAAACAAAATTTATTTTGACGTCTGAATGAAATTCAAGAAGAAGAAAAAACATCTAGCATAAAACGTGAAAAAACTCACTTACCTGTGCCTGCCATTGCTCGCTCAGGGTGCCGCCATCTTACCTAGGGATGACAAACTAGACTTCTACGGACAGACTTCCTAGTTGTACTGCTCACGTGACTTCCTTTTTTAATTCGTCCACGTGCAGGCAACACCCTTTATTAATGTGTAATCCAGCAACCGATTTATATAGTATCTCAGAAATACCACGTTCGATTATTTTTCCGAAGATTTTCCCTTCAAGGTAACACATTTGCACACTCTGTATCAAAACCATGAATATGGAGGTGAAAATTGTGAATAAGGGGGCATCTTATACGAGAAAACGTATACAATTCAACGATTTTAAGACAATTTCAAGGGTGAGGCTTATACGCGGATGCGGCTAATATGCGAGAAAATACCGTGTGCGGTCGTTTGGTCGCCGGTCTTTTGGTCGCCGGTCTTTTGGTCGCCCGGACCCAAACAACGGGCGACCAAAAGACCAGCGACAAAACAAGGTAAAACAACACGGTCTACGCATCAATAAAAGCCAACAATGGCCCTGAGCAGTTTCACTGAGCGGACGTGTGTGTGTATGTACATGAGTCAGGGTCTTAACAAGTTCTCCAACAAAAAACAATAAAAGTCCGGGAAATTTGGAGCTTTTCTTTAGCCAAATAATTAATGGGGCATTAAGTATCACTAAATAATAATTTGCAGTTTGTATTTAGGGAATTTGAGCAACGATTTAAATGGTAATTATCAATAACCTTACGGGCGACCAAAAGACCGGCGACCAAACGACCGAGTACCAGAAAATACGGTATGCCGTCCGCAGATTCGGCTGGATGATCCTCAACGATCAGACCAAATACACATTCCCGCTGCGCCGCGTGTTGCGGTCCAACTCTGACAGCGTGCGAGAGACAGGCTGCGGCGCCGATCCAAACCCACTTTTTCAGAGAGGCCGTAAAAATGGCTCCTGTAAAGATTAACAACGCACGATGACGTTCGCGACAAATGTCAATGAAACGATCAAGGCCAGAGATTCAACCCCCCCCCCCCCCCCATCTCCCCCCACCTCCTTTGACTTTAGCGCGGAAACAGTAAAACTACGACGCTCGTGTCGCTTTCCCGCTGTTAGCTCAACAATACAGTCAAGGAGGAATAGGCAGCGAGTTTGAGCGAAAGCATTTTAAGCCTGTTGCTGTCAGTCATCAGGTGACATCTGATCCCACGCACCCCCTGTCCTTGTGGCACACTAACATATGGAACCCCCCACTACCGCCCATCCCACTCTCTCCACACTGGAAAGACTTTACGCCTGGCCAAGCGAGAACCCCCCCCTCCCTTTCTCCAGCACTTCCTCCACCCCAGTGCCCGAAACACCCCCAGCAGCTGCCGGAGGTGCCCAGTGATATGTCCCAGCACAGTCTCTAATGCGGTGACAGACTCAGAGACTGCTGGAAATGTTCTGTCCCCTCTTTTCCACTGCAGTGCTTTAGCATTTGAAGAAAGCAAGGCAGCCGGAGTTCCAGGAATAGCGTAGCGAATACATCTCATAACGGCTTTAAACTTGGGATGAATGTGGGAAGTCGATTCATCAATGTTGAGGCAAAGAGAATTCTCGTCCTTGTCCTCTGAACCATGTTAAAAAATGAAAATGAGTGCTCTCAATGCATCTTTAAATGAGAGAATGTCGCGGGAATGTCCCAAAATAAAAAGGAAATGACTCCAAATTACATGGAAATGAGCTGAAACACCCCAAAATGTACTCATTTTTTGCCGTTGATGAGCATGGATGTCCAACATTTCTTCATTCGCTGCCATCCTTTCCACTTCAAACTGATTGGACATCTACTACCGATGAACTTATTTCATTTCACATTGGAAGAAGAATGAAAAGTTGTATTGTAGCTAGAGCTGGGCGATAAAACGATAATGCTAATTATCGGGAAATAATTTTTGTCAACTATAATATTAAAAACTTTCGATAAAAATTACATCATTTTAAAATGCTATTACACCACCCGGCCACCACAGAGAACGGGGGCGCTGTTGCGCAGTGAAGACTAGTTACAGACCAAGTTGATTATTTGATTTATTTCATATTGCAGAGCAACTTTTGGTTTGAAGGCAAATTCATAAAAATAAAGACGCATGTCAAAATTTCTGCAGGTTTTATTCTTTACTTTTCATAGTGTAAGGAGGGAGATGCGCAAAAGAACAACAAAAAGACTTTTTAAAACCATCATATTTCATATTCTCTATTCTTATAAATGAAGGTAACATAGTTGCCTTCATATTTGAATAAGGAGGAAAGTAATTTATTTACTTATTCATAGAAGTTTGAAGTTTCAAATTTGGAACAAAAAAGATGTGACAGTTATTGACTGATATTTTTTTTTTATCGTAATAATTTTTGTCATATCGCCCAGCTCTAATTGTAGAATGATTTCCCTCACCCCAATAAGTATCGTTTCACCGTATTGTGAGATACTCGTTATCGTTAGCATTATACTGCAAATCACATCGTATCATATACCCCGAGGTTCCCACTTGTATTGCCACTAGGGGTTTATCGGTACACTTAAATGGAAAAATTAACTTCTCTACTGAAGATCTGCACATGTTCTGGATCAATGAAAATGTGTCTTCACTGACCAACACACTGCATTCATTGTTTCTTTGCATTTTAATGAGCAACAAGCAAATACCTCACGTGGACTCTGTACACACGTTCGCTCTACCTTGGCAGCCATCTGGACAAACTTAGCGCACACTCCGAAACCCTAGCGGAAAATATACATTTTACAGCACCGTTACGTCACGCTCTCATAACAAGGCGGTATTGTGATGCGCGGTGCGCCAATGGCTGTTAAAATCACAAGGCCATTTGGCAACATCCCCAGTTTTCCATTTCCTTTACACATAATGAAGCACGATCGAAAAGTAACTCATTTCCCTAGCGTCCTTGTAGTTCGGAATATCTTCAGAATTGTAAGCTTTAAAGTGAAATTACGGGGTACTCTTGGGTGGTATGCGGGGAAAGAAAGAATGGCTCGCCTTGTGTATAGTGTTTGAATATTCCACTTAGAGGTCCAGGAAGCCAAACATGGTTCATTTTCTGCTTCGGCTCCATCTGTAGGACTGATGCATCATCGCACAAAGCAGACAGTTAGTACTGCATTTCCTCCGCTTTATTGCTGCTGTAAAGCAGGAGGAAGTAGGTTAACTTAATGTGCTGTTGTTAAAACAAGGCATGAACTGACCTTTACTCACCCACCTTCAATCTTTCTCGCCTCAGTTTAGCTCCTATTTACCCAGCGGCGCTCCATTTGCGCCAAACAATGGCTGGATTATGATATGGCCGTCCCCCACCTTGGACGAGACGGATTAATTTTAAACACTCCTAGACTTGGATCGAGCGCTCGGCGCAGTCCAGGCGCCGCCATTTAGGTATGCGCGGAAAGAACTAACAACATTGGAGCGAGACTGTTATGATATCTGATTGGGGGGAGCATGTTTTATTGAGCGGAGTAGTAGTCTGCAAAAAAATCTGGAAGTCTGTTCGTTGGTTGCTTTTCTGATGATTTTGGGGCATTTTTAGGTGATTTCCTGTTGGATTGGGGGAATTTTAAGGGTCGTGGTTAACTCATTGGCTTTTTTTCTCCCTTAGAGGTGTGATAAAACGCTAGTTTTTCGTGCAGGTCACCATGAAAACAATCCCCGTCTATCGGCGCTGATGCTGGCAGTTGGCAGGGGGGAGGAATGTGTCAGACTTCACCCCAAGCAAGGAAAGAAAGGAAAGGGCTGTAGCTGTGATAAGTAGTCATAATGGAGGTCATTCGGTGTTTACTCAAGCGGGGTCATATAATCCCTGTTTGCAACACTCACTCATTGACTGATTTAAATGGCCACTCCAATTAGCATTCATGTGGAGTTTTAACAAGCCATTGTCCACTTTGTGCGTTCATCTCTGTCAGCTGTATGCTAATGCTGACAAGTTTGTATTTTGGGGAGTGGAAAGGGTGTGTGCAGAGATCATTAGTTTCCTTGGAATCAGGATGCTTTCAGACCACACACACACACTCCTCGCGTTGGTTGAAACGCTCCGGTTAACCTCCTACAATCAACGTGTCATGTAATCACCATTCAGATGCTAACCTTGTTTAGCCACTTTCAGCTATTTCAGTGTTTTTTTTACGTCTGCCTGGTTTAGTGGACGACAGAACTGTGTGTAAGGCCGTGTTTTTTTATTTTTTTTATTTTAAATCCCCTGGTGCGATTGTTTCCCATACAAAGTACAGTGGTACCTCGACATATGAGTCCCCCGACATACGAGCAATTTGAGATACGAGTAAAATTTCGGGCAGATATTTATCTTGAGATACGAGATAAATTTTGATATACGAGCAGACAGCGGACGGGAGAGTCTGCTCATAAGAACATCATGGGCACTGTCTTTCTGGTCGCAACTCCCTCGTGTATTGTCTCTACGAGCACGGGGCGGAGCATTGCATTTTTTCAGTGTTTTTTTCCCATTAGTCAGTGCGAATGGCGTATATACTACTCGTTGGCAAGTGGTCGTGCGTTATCCTATTGTGAGGACATTTGTGTGCATCATTTTTGGAATATTTTGAAGGGAATCCAAAAGCAAACAACCCTCGATAGGTTGCATCTGAAAGTCAGGGTGGAGGCGGGGCAAATAGAGCCAAGCCAGGAGAAGAAAGGTATAAAAAATGTAAAACTAAATTAGAATTAAGTTTAGTGTAAGGTTAGATTAAATGTATTTTTGAGTGTGTCTGCATTGTAATCCAAGTTCATTTAAATTTGTTTGTTATGTTACGAGCGTGTTGCCGTGCAAAAAGACCCCCCCTCCACTCTCTATCTCCGCTCCGCGAAATCCGTCTAATTTTAGTAATATTAAACACATTTTAGTACTATTAAACCAATAGTTATTTGTTACTTTGTTAATAGATGGCGAATTAGAACAAATATAAATGTTTTTCCAATCCAATATCAAGTTGTTGTTTTTTTTTCAGAGGGTTGGAACGAATTAATTTGTTTTTAGTTCATTTCTACGGGAAACGTTCATTTGAGTTACGAGTAAATCGACATACGAGCTCAGTCCCGGAACGCATTAAGCTCGTATCTCGAGGTAACATTTTAAACCCCAACATTTTCCTTTAGTTTTTCTGCTATCGGTACAATTTGTGAAATAACTGCAACGCAATTTTGTTGCACTTGTACAATGACAAATAAAGATATTGCATTCCATTTTTATAAATTCAAGAATGTTTTATGCATTAAAACATTGTACTGGAATAGGTTAATTTGATTTTGATTTATTGGAAGAGAAAAACAGTTTTTAAGACAAATTGAGTGAGTAGCATTGTCACTGAACAAGTTGACGTTGAGGCCAAGGTACCATCAATTATGATATTAAAATTCACTATACCACACAATTTGTCCTTGATCTATTTAAGTGATTAAAATTTGGATCACAGCAACACTAATTACAGCATTTTTTTATTTAAATGTATTTTAATCTTTTATAGAAATTACTTTCACGTAAATTTGAACCTTAGCTGTAAAATCCTGCTCCTGCGGAAATCAGGGGTTACAAGGGGACAGAACTGGGTTGTAACTCAAGGACTCCCTGGGTAGACTTGGCTTCTTGTCACAATGTTGTGAAAAAAAATCACTACAGTCTGTAGAAACTGTGCGAACCTCTTTGTCCTCTTGAGAAAAGCTGTCAGTGTTGAAAGATGAGGACAATCGGGATGTCTCCAAGTCCAAAAAACCTGATGTACATCATGCTTCGAAATGTGTTTCTGACTGGCTGCTGTATGCCTCCTCTTTCACCGTCTTTCATGACTTGCTGTCCTAGCAACCAGCGTGCATTATTCTGTCTCACACAAACACACACACACGACAGACACATTCTGTTGTGCAGTTAACGGTTCATTTAATTTTTTTGCCCATGGAAACGCCGATGGCTCGGCCCGAAGAAAGCCAAGCCAGGGAGCATTTGGCATAAGAATATTTGAATGAGTCCACCGCTGCCTCTTCCCAGTTTCCGTCCGTCTCTGTAAACCCCCCTTTCACGTCACCTTTGATGGGCTTCAGTGAGACCCCACATAGCTTTTTGGCTTTTCCAATCCCATTTTCTTCTCCATTAATGATTCTTTTGAGCCACCTCGGGAATTCTTTACGGCATTGTCCCTTTTGATTGAGCTTCAATGTGGTGCGGGCCAGTGCTTGTCACACTTCATCAAAACAGGAGTTTTCACTGATGAAGCGTAAGATGTCACGCTGCTCTCATTTCCTTATGCTTGGTGTAGACCGCCTGCGTTTTGTCTCTCCCTCGCCAAATGCTTTTTTGTGTTCACACCTTTACGTTGCCAAAAGTTGAAGTCGGTGTAGCCCGTCCAACTTCCGGTAATGTAATGCAATATGAAGTAATTCAATCGCCTTAATCTTCTAATTTTACAAATTTATTACTTTAATCTCTTAATATTTACGTCAAAAGTAGTTCTGTGTTGATATGTCTCCAAAGTTAAACCCCATGAAACCAAATAACTTCCGGTTCCCAAAAGGTAAAAATAAGCAACAAAACGACTTTAATGATGTTATTTTATACCTTTTTTCCTCCTAATATTTCTTCAATCCCTACTATTACGGCAAAAGTAGTTTTGTGTTGATACATCAAAGTACATCAAACCAAACAACTTCTTATTCATGTAATGTAAAAATAAGCAACAAAACTACTTTAATCTCGCACATTACGAATGTTAATCCTGTAATATTGCAATGATTATATTCTCCTAATAATATGACTTGAATCTACTAGTATTACAACTTAAATCTTGTAAAATTACAGCATTTCTCTCAAAATTTGACAATATGTGAATTCCCCGACCTCTGAACTGTGAGGCTGACACACTAACTACTCGATTCTTGTAATATTGCAACTTTAATTTCCTAACAAATTTAATTCCTTTAATATAACACTGATTTTATCCTTCTAACATTAAAATTTTTATTCCTGTAATATTACAATGATTTTATTCCTGTAATATTACAATGATTTTATTCCTGTAATATTACAATGATTTTATTCCTGTAATATTACAATGATTTTATTCCTGTAATATTACAATGATTTTATTCCTGTAATATTACAATGATTTTATTCTCCTAACATTACACATTTTATTCCTCTAATATTACAATGACTTTATTCTCCTAATATTACAAATTATATTCCTGTAATATTACAATGACTTTATTCTCCTAATATTACAAATTATATTCCTGTAATATTACAATGATTTTATTCTCCTAACATTACAAATTTTATACCTCTAATAGTACAATAATTTTATTCTCCTAACATTACACATTTTATCTCTTAATATTTCGACTTGAATCTCGTAATATTACTGCTTCTTTCATAATTTTTCAATGTCTGATTTGCAACCAGTCTAGGGTGTCGTCTACCTTTCTCATAATATTCGGACTTTAATCTGCTAATATTCTGACCATTATTTATGGTAGTCGTATTTTATTTCTTCTTGTTTTTTTTTTACTTTTGCTGACTGTAATTTAAGGGATATTCCGGCAACTGAAGTCACGTGTATGAAAAAAAATATTTCTTCACCGTTATTGAATTCTGTCGCAGAAATATCCAACTCGGCCATCCAGGCCAAAGTGCGACATTGCAGCCTATATGCTCAAAACGGCGACATCTCGTCACTTCTTCTGACTTTTCACTCTGTCGCCTTTTGACACACGATTACCTCAACTTTGCATGGGAAGCCATCGTATGACCCGGGGAGAAAAAGCGGCCGGTCTGGTCACGGCATTAAACATTGCAGCAGAGGATAAGGTGGGACTGATTCATTTGCCGTGAATGGAAAATGTGTCCCTGCTCTAACTTGGAATAGCGTGGATGACAAGGAATAATCATTTCCGGAGCAAGAAGCAGAATGGGTCATTCTTTACAATGAGGCAATGCACAATCCCAGACTGCACCATGCAGTGAAATGAATTGCATTTCCTCATGCACAAGGATATGAGAGGAGCAGCCCCAGTTTGGATGAATTTGGCACATGTGGCCTCCATTTATGCTCTATCAATTAACTAAGCTGTTTTAAGGCATTTACGCATGAGCGAATGATAGAAAAGATGAGCATTTGATGATGTATGGCACTTCTGTTTTGGTTGTTAAGTGCCTGTTTCTTTGGGAGGTTAACATCTATAACAGGAGTCTGCAGACTGCGGCTCCAGAGCTGAATGTGGCTCTGTGTGAATTAGTCGATGCGAGTTGTCAAATCGCATAGCCTCTAATAAACTTTCTGCTGTGAATTGAAATGAATTTATCACTAATGGACGTCCAATCCATTTGAACTCAGTTACGGTTATTACCTTTGAAGGCATTATCTTTAGATTAGATTAGATAACTTTATTCATCCCGTATTTGGAAAATTTCACTGTCACAGTAGCAAAAGGGTGAGAATACAGACACAGGAAAAGACATTTTAGACGTAAATAAATAGGTAATCAATACGTTAATAAATAAATGTGTTGCTGATATATATATATATATAAACATAGATGCACTTTTTTTTTCATTAATGACAGATTCATTGCCTGCCATTGTTAGCAATAGACATCTGATCCAATGAAATAGCAATATTTGGATTTCAATTAGATTATGAATTGTTCATTCATGATCCAAGCTGCTTATCCTCACGAGGATTGCTGGAATGCTGGGACCTATCAGATCTTATTTTGGGCAGAAGAGCAAGTGTACAATTTTCACAAATCTAAATTTGAAGATGGTGCAGAAAGTAGCAAGATACCAATGCACATCGACAAAGATATACTGCGTTCAGACCAAACCTAACTTGCGAAAACGGCGTACTTGTTGCCAAATGTAATTTTGTGTTCACACTGACCTTGCGTTGCCATCAGTAAAAGTCAAACAACTTTCCAGTTCACGTGACCTAAAAATAAGCCGTGTTATGTAATGAATTGCGTTGCTTGTATGGTTCATGTTGCAATTTTAAGTACTATGTATTCTGGGATGTCACTAAATGTGTCTGACTGTTGTGAAGAAAAAATGAAGTTGGATGAGTTAGCAGTAGTTGTTTTTTTATCCGTTTTGTTGTTTTGTGCTTTCGGTTGCCATAAAAACTTTGAAAACCTGAACTAGCCATCCACCTCTTAGCAATAATGGTAACAGTAACAAAAAAGTCACTCAAAATATGCGAAACATTAACTATATCGTGCCCAATAGGCGAACTACAGATACAGATTTTTCCAAACTGTTGCAGTGCACATGTTAGATGCCACAGGACTTTTGTGACTCCCTATTTGATCTTTTTTTGGGGTGGGAGGCAGTTAAAATGGCTCCTAGAGTATCAAAGGTTGCTGACCCCTGACCTGTACAATATGGAGGAAAGTTGTTTTTCTTTTTAGGACATTCCATAAGTTTGGGGCAACTTTGCCGTAACAGTTTTGGCAAAAGCCAACGCTAGTGTCCTTTTGGAATCCTTTTCTGTTATCAAATACTGATATTTTTTTCATAATATAAAACTAATAATATTTACCATTTGCATATGGTTTAACATTGAATTCCACCAGGAAAAGACAGCATATGCCTTTTTAATATTGATCTAAGCTTCTGTGTGGCAAGGCCAACCAGTTAGTTTATTTATTCACAACCACACAGACAAATATACAACCCTTTTATTGTTTGGAAAAATGCCAACACTGTAAATTGCACCAAAAACGACATTATACTTTTGTTTGGACTTGATCCGGCTAGAGGTTTACAGAGCAGAAAATTGAAAACTGCTCCATATTAATGTGGGAGAGGACTGAGGAGTTTGAATGTAAAATTTTGTGGCAAATACTGTGTTGATATGAATTTATATTAATATATATATATATATATATATATATATATATATATATATATATATATATATATATATATATATATATATATATATATATATATATATATATATATATATATATATATATATTTGTACCTCCTGATGATGCTTTGATACTTTGCATCTTGCAAAAAGGAGAAAATAAATTAGTGGGATAGCCAGAGGTGAATTTATAGCAATGAACTTTGTCTATAATCCTTATAAAGCGTGATTTATGGTGTGTGTGTATGTTAAGATTCTCTCGCTACGTTTGTCCAAACCGTGCAACGCACAGAGTTGAATTTTTTTATGGTGACCAGAAAGGGCTGTCGGATCCTAATAGACAAGTGATTGAATTTCTTCACCTTCTCTAAGTCTGTAAACTCCAATCTTTTATTTGTTAAACACCCATTTTTCAAAAGAGATTTGTTTTAACAGCTCAAAAATTGTCTTTTAGTTCTAAACAAGCAGGTGGGACCGGCGAACCCGGGCCCCCTGCTTGTTTCTTCTAAACGGTAAGGTGAACCGAGGACCAAACTGTCGCAGTGAAAGGGTTAGCAGCTTGTACTAATGACAGGCTCAACTGCTCCACAATGACAGATTGATTCCACACAATATTTCTGGATTGTCAAAAGGCCCCATTGCTGTCAGTGGGAGCTTTGTCGGTTCACCAGTAAACCCCCCCAGTTTGAATCCCACCTTGCCCACTCACAATATTACTTGTATTCTCTCTGTAAATTCCAGTCCTCCCCACGGAGTCACTGAGTATGGCTGGGAGAATGGCTCATAGTGAGCACAGTCCCATCATTCTATTCTCCAACAAAGGTGACCATCATAATACACCGTGGTGACAGTGTGTCTGACCACAGTCCACCATTACATCAAACCAGAGTGACGGTGAAGAAATTTGCGGAACATCTGTAGCTCGTTGCACGTCTCCATACTGTACCCCCGGCTGTGATGAGAGTGTTGATGAAAAAGTCCGCATTGACCGTGGAATGCGGCAAAAGATCGGAGAAGGGAGTGACAGGATGGCGTCTTGCTGTTGAAGGGTCTCTTAAAATGTACACCATACTGTACATGATTTGGCTCAGGAAAATTTCACTCATTCACTTCATTTATGCAACTTCATGGTGAAAAACTCAACTGTACACTATTCACTATGAAGAGCGCCTTGAGGAGTGTCTTCAAAATAAAATTATCTCTTTGATTAAAAAAGAAAAAAAGTTAATATTCATTTATCATTTAAATTCCTGTGGAATTGCCCCTATTTGTCCTAAAAAAGGGGAAACCAGTAAATATCCTTCATTATTTTTTAAATAGAAATAATAAAATAAAGAGTAACCACTCTTTTAATGTGAAAATATAAATGTATGGATATATTATATAGATTTATTACAATATATAACTTATATATTTAAATAGTGATTTATTTTTCAAAATCATTAGATCATGAAATGGGGAAAAATTGTATTCGTTTGCATTTATTACCACTAATGCTAAACCTAACCCTAAATAAAAACCCATGTTTTTCCTCCAAACATGCTCAGAACCAACAATAATGAGCTGTGCCAAGCGAATAGCGGTTTTGTGCTCATCATGCTGCCCCAATGTGCCTCATTTTGGCCAATAAAACCCACAATTACGTTTTACCAGGACCAAGTCGGCAGGACGACACTTTATTCCAGAACTTGTGGCCATGGGAGCGCGCCGTGCGATGCCTTGAATTGCTAATTACGGGTTGTGGACGGGGCCATAAATTATATTTTAAAAATTAATGGTGTCCAAGAAGTTTATATCTTTCTTTATATCTATTCATTCAATCATTCATTTTCTGAACCGCTTATCCTCACATTGGGGTGCTGGACCCTATCCCAGCATACTATGAGCACCAAGCAGGGCACACCCTAAATTGGCTCGCAGCCAATCGCAGGCTACACGAAGACATTTATTTCATAAATAATATTAAACCAATGTTAGAATTTTTATTTTGGCAATTTAACCTAAATTGTTATTGAACCATTATATGCAAATAATACCATCTCCATCAGTGTAACTTTTTAGATTAAGATTTTTTTCAGTTTATTCAATCCAAAAACCCTAAAAACACACACAAAATATTAATAGGGTGAAAAGCTTCAGTTTTGTTTCTGGTTGCCACATTTGTAATTCAAAACACCTACAAAAGGGTCCTTAGTCTTTAAGAAGTCAGTCTTTGGTTGAAAATACGATCCAGTTATGGCCCCCATCAACACACTATAGTTCATAAATGGTTAATAAAATAACATTAATAGCAAAAACATTTTTAAAGTCCTTTTTTGTTTTGGGGGAAAACATTCAAAATAAATGCAGAACAATTGCAGTGTTATTTTTATTATTATTTTTAATCAATATATTTTGAAATCATTCATTCATTTATTTTCAACACCGCTTGTTCTTGTCCAATGCCTCCCAATCGGGAGGCCTGGCTGTCCTGTCACACTTCAGTGCCATTGATGGCACCATTTTGACCGGGAGGTCTGGCAGCAATCACTCTCTACTAACCTTCCTTAGTCAAACTGCATTGGACTCTGAGAGCTGTCAGTGCCAGGCAATAAATGAAACTAGTGACCTTTTAGGGGTTAATACAATACGTATTGGATTGGATTGGATTGGATTGGATAACTTTATTCATCCCGTATTCTGCAAATTTCATTGTCATGGTTACCAGGTTACCATTATATGGTTACCTGCAGTACTTTCTATCTAAGGAAATGCAGTGACCCAATGTTACATGCGAGTGAGCATCCACACAATGTCCCACTCCAAGTGATTCATCCATCACCAAACACCCAGACAGACGGTTGTAAACAGGTGCTTGTCGGTACACTGCTCTGGGATATAAGAGAGAAAGAGGTCTGTCGGAGAGGGTCATGTGGCTGAGTCCAAGCCCAGGATCTGGGTGTGAGATTGTTGAGATTCCTGGTTACCGCCGCCTCAGCCCGCCTAATCCTCTTTCACTCCCCCATGCAGCCCTCCTCTCCCTATGAACGTTGTTAAAGGAGACCTCGCTGCCATCTTAGCTCCTGTGCCTCTAACCCCTCTTTGGCTTCAAGTTCACTTATCCACTGCCCCCAACCTCACTGCCAGGACCACTCATCTTGTTCTTCAGTCTGTGTTTGTCACTCTATCTGACTGTTTTCTTCATTCCCAGACACCCCCACCCGTGCTTCTACCCAGATAAGTGGCCCAAAGCAAGCACTCAGTCCTAGTGTGCACACCAGTCCTCGGCCTAATGGAGTGAGATAAAGCCAGTAGAGTGCCACTCACTCCGGCCCCATTGTGACAGCGCATGGCTGGCCGAAGGCGGGCCTAGATTGCAGAGATACAGTATGCTGCAATATTATTGCAATTCTATTTCAGAATAAATGTAAATATTTACAAATGACAATACAGTAATCCCTCGGATATCGCGGTTAATGTAGACCAGACATGGCCGCGATAATTGAAAAAGTAGTGTCACACATATTTAATATAACTACGTTTTTTCCTTCAGTTCTGAGTCCTAGTACCAAGAGTGGCTTCCGCTTTTAATTTTTTTTGAAAGTTCATAAAATTGTGAAATGTGTTTGTCTGCTATTAATTATTTAAAAAAAACAAATTTTACTTCAGTGCTGAGTCATGGTAGCAAAGCCACTACGACTCAGCACTGAAGTAAACTTTTTTTTTTTTTTTTTAAATAATTAATAGCAGAAAAAAAATCACTAAGTAGTGCATTTGCGATAAGTGAAGTCGCGATAATCGAGGGATTACTGTACTTTCTAGAAAGAAAGAAAATACTCATGGAACCTTTAACCTACATTAAAAGAAGTTTTCCATCTATGATTAAATATACATTTTTATGAAAAAAAAACCATTTTAATTTTTTTGTAAGTTCATAAAAATATGAAAATCCACGCTTTGCTACTAGGACTCAGCACTGAAGTAAATAAAAAAATTATAGCAGAAAAAAATCGCGAAGTAGTGCATTTGCGAAAAGTGAAGTCGCGATAATCGAGGGCTTACTGTACTTTCTAGAAAGAAAAAAAATACTCATGGCACCTTTAACCCACATTAAAAGAAGTTTTTCATCTATAATTAAATAGCTACTCTTAAAAAGAAAGACCATCTTAACTTTTGAATGCCAAAGAACACTTTATAGGTGTTTGGCATTTTTCTTTCCACGGGCATAACTGTTTCAACGATCATCATGAGGTAAACAGAGGCGGTCTTTGTTGAAACACTCCGGGAAGCCCGTTCGCGATGACGCCGTTTATATCTCGTTGATTTATCACGGGCGAATTGTGGATTTGTGCCGTGTCGTAACTTCAGACGACAGTAGTGCTCACTGCTTTTGTAAAAACACGCACGCACACGCCGGGGTCCTCCGACTGAAGCAGGGCGGGCCGGCAGACAGCCGTCAAGTTTAATGAAATATAGCATCTTAGAGTTCAAAGGCGCCACAGTAGGCCCCGTTATGCGCGGCCGCGTGATGGAGATGTTTCCAGAAGCTTTCTGACGGCAGAGTCGTTTCAACTTTTTGTTCTTGTTTTGAATTACCCGTTCTTAGGGACGAAGTTTGACTGAGAACAAAGTAGGGGAAGAGGCTTATTCCAGTGGTTGTGCTCTAGGGAGCATCTTCTTTCCTCTTTTTATGTTTCGCTTCCTCCTCAAGTCTCACAATTGACTCCTTTCCCATGATTTTGCTATTCAGCCCACAAAAAGATGCTACAGAATAAAGAGCCACTGTCCAGACGATACGCCGCTCTTACCTATTAATTGGAAAGCAAAGTGAGGGGGAATACCCGGTATTGATTACCAGGCTGGATTGCTTAGTCCTTGGCAGCATTCTTCGTCTTTCCCAGCCGTCTTGCTGCTGTCAAAAGACCCTCGAGTCCCCACCTTGCTGCCAGCCGTCTCTATGCTCTCGCTTTTTTAATGCTGATTTCTATCTGCTTGTGAAATGCAAAGCCAGTACCGAACAAAAACCGCTTCGCTTTTATAAACTCCCCAAGCTGCGGCCTTCTCTTCGCCTTCGCTCATGTGAAGTCACCGACCAGGGATTTGGTTTCTAGCTTTTGTTGCTTCCCCTCAACTTTTGCTTGATTTTCTGGATGTGCATTACACAATTAAGCCTGAGGTTCTAAGAGGTGCAAAATGGAAGAGAGCCCTGCAAGCGCATTCTCCATTAGACTGCTCTCCTCTGTGATGTCCGTCTCAATTTGTACGGTCTGTTGGCCTAACACAGTGCTGCCGAGGAGAAAGAGGAGGAGGAACCACTCGCTATTTTTTAATCTATCTTTTGGGCTCTTATCCATGAAATACAATTCAGTGCTAGCTTGGTTTGAACTTTTTAAGATACAGTTTTACCTCGAGATATGAGCTTAATTCGTTCCAGGACTGAGCTCGTATGTCAATTTACTCGTAACTCAAATGATCGTTTCCCATAGAAATGAATTAAAAACAAAGTAATTCGTTCCAACCCTCTGAAAAAACACCTAAAACAGGATGTTGGATTGGAAAAACATTTTTATTTGTTCTAATTCGCCATCTATTTACAAAGTAACAAATAACTAGTGGTTTAATAGTACTAACATGTGTTTAATTGTACTAAAATTAGACAGATTTCGGAGGGAGCGAGAGGGTGGAGACTTTTTGCACGGCAACGCCCTCGTAACATAACATAAACAAATTTAAATGAACTTGGATTACGATGCAGACACACTCAATAAATTTAATCTAACCTTACACTAAACTTAAATCTAATTTTGTTTTAAATTTTGATACCTTTCTTCCCAGGTTGGCTCTATTTGCCCTGCCTCCACCCTGACTTTCAGATGCAACCTATCAAGGGTTGTTTGCTTTTGTATTCCATTCAAAATATTCCGAAAATGATGCACACAAATGTCCTCACAATAGGATAACGCACGATCACTTGCCAACTTGCCCGGGAAGTAGTACTCCTCGTTTTTAGCGAACAAGCTCTGCCATTTGCACTGACTAACGGAAAACAAACACTGAAAAAATGCAACGCTCCGCCCAGTGCTCGTAGAGACATTACACGAGGGAGTTGCGACCAGAGAGACGGCGCCCATGATGTTCTTATGAGCAGCCTCTCGCTCGTATAGCAAAATTTGTCTTGTCTCTCAAGATAAATATTTGCCCGAAATTTTACTCATATCTCAAATAGCTCGTATGTCGGTGCACTCGTATGTCCAGTTACCACTGTACGAGCAGTTACAAGGTCAGTATGGTTTCTTTAAGACCATTTTCACTAGACGTTAACCAGTTCCAGTGTGTGTTCAGTTGCTCTTATTTGTAGTCATACTGTTCGGAGGAGGTAGAAGGTAGAGGCAAAGATGTGTTTACAGTGGGGGCATCAAATATACGGCCCCGTAGCCAGAAGCGGCCCCCTAGGGAGTCCGATCTGGCCCGCGGGGGTTGTTCTGACTGACAAGCACTTTGAAGCTCATTCATACTGTACATACAGGATCGAATGCTTTTATTTTTTTGACACGGATGCTGTGAAACCAGAATTTTTTTTGAGCTGTGTGATGGAGTGGCTCAATTTCCTATCCACAGTCACGTTCGTTATTTCACGCCCTGCAGTTTAAATGACGCCGTCAAATGCCCCAAAACCCAATGCATCAAACAACCCATGGAAAAAAATAAATAAAATAATATGGCGTATTCTGGTCACACTGACATCGACACACTTCTTTGTCGTTGCTAAAAATCTACCAATAGTGGTCTTATCCATTTATATTTGACCACAATTGTTTGGATGTCTATCATTGCCAATGGTAACCAATGACACACTCACACATACTGTTGTAGCAAGCTTTATCATCAAAATGAATCACCGTGTATAAAAACAGTTTGAACGCACAACAAATTCTTGCAGTTGGCAGCAGATTAAGGAGTAAATCCTTTTTTTTACGAGATGATGTTTACAGATGTTGTTTGAGTAACCACGTCCTGTATGCGCGAGCAGTGTTTTATCCCGTTGTTGAAGTTCCAGGTGTTTGTTATTATGTGGTTTTCAGAGGCCAACCTCACCTTTTATTGACGTGTTTGCAATGATCAGAATAACAATTTGCGTGTGTGCGTGTTGAGGGCGGCATCTGCATATCATTACAGACCTGCAGGTGTTCATAAATCAGAGCGTTATTCAAACCTCTAATCTTTATATTTTCTTCTTTTGTTTGATTTTGAATTTCCTAACACGTTAACCTTGACACATGCCCAGACTTCCAATCTCAAGCATGTTTTGAGCCATCCACGCGTCCTCTCTTTATTTCGTATATCACGAGAATGCCATTTATTCAATGCGGCTCTTTCTCCTAAAATAATCCATCATCGAATTGAGCAAAGACAAACAGAGCTAATTCTGTGAGTCGCCGGGCCTCCTCCTCCTCTTCCTGAACTATGAAAGATTCCATTCACACACATGGAGCCCGGCTATAATAAGGCGCTCCATACCAGCGCCGCAAGACGGGGAAACCCATATGGTGGCTTGTATCGTTTTCCGTCCAGAAAGCGGCGACTCATTCTTACAATTTGAGTAAGCTGCCAGTTTGGCATGAAGCTACCACGCCGTCACTCATGACAACCTCGGTGCGTACCCATGTGCTCAAGCGACTGGGAGGAAAGTTTAGTTTTCAGCGATTGAATATTACATTGGAGTGTCTCTCAATCACTCAGATAAAGACGTTATTTCATTTTGCACAGAGAGCCTCTGTGGTTTCGGCGCTTTCAACTTCAAGGTTGCGCAAACCTGTCCTTGAGAGGCAGGAGGCGGAGGAGAGACACTACTGAAGAAAGGATAGCGGTCATGCACACAGGCGCAAATACTTATTACGTGATGCACACCACGTCCTTGATTTCAGCACCTCTGTGTGCCTTGTTTTTCAGAAGGGAGTTCAAACGTTTTGTTGTTTTTTTTTTTTTGTAAGAGCAGAGATTGAGGGAGGAAATAATTTGTTGCACATTCCAAAGAGTCGGCGCAGCGGCCAAAACCTTCTCGTGCATTAGGCTCATTTATAACGTCTGGAACCGGAGGGGTCCCAGAGAACATTCCATATGATTTACCATATCTTCACCACAGTAAGGATGACAGTGATGAAAGACAGTAAATGGAAGTGGAAACACATGTTTAAGGACTATTACAGTACGCTACAGTAGTCATAAACGTATCATTGAGGATTGGATGCCAGATTTGTGTTGGGTGATTGTAGTTAGCATTGGTTATGATCTGAGTGAACAGTTCACCCAAACCTTCAAGGTCACATACAATTCATGCTGTGAAATGGATTGACTTCCACTTTTCTGGATTTCAAAGCAACATACCATTGGATATTGTCCTTCCGTCGATTTTCTTTACTGCTTACTCATTGGGGTCTTACGTGAGCCGGAGCATATCTCAGCTGGTCTGATTCCAAATATTCACATACATTCACACATATGGGTGAATAGTCTCCAATAACCCATTGCGTTTTGGGGATTGTGGGTTCTAGGGGTCGCAAAAAAACTAACATCTGCCAAAGAAAACCATGGTGCGGTCGCTTTCACACGTAAAGACCTCCGTGACTGGACGTTTCGTCGAAAGACGTTTGGTCCCTGGACTTTTGGTCCCCAGACGTTTGGTTGACCGGACGTTTGGTTGACCGGACGTTTGGTCGACCGGACGTTTGGTCGACCGGACGTTTGGTCGACCGGACGTTTGGTCGACCGGACGTTTGGTCGACCGGACGTTTGGTCGACCGGACGTTTGGTCGCCGGGTTCGCTCGCTGTCAAATTATGACAGTTTACTATTGATATTTTGATATTAGATATTTAGATATTAAACTCTCTCTCTCATGATTATAATTTTGAGAGCTGGTTTCAACAGTAACAACCCGGCGACCAAACGTCCGTTCTACCAAACGTCCGTGCTACCAAACGTCCGGTTGACCAAACGTCCGGGGACCAAACGTCTGGGCACCAAACGTCTTTCGACGAAACGTCCGAGTACCAAAGACCTCTTCTGATGCTAAGTTTCAGATCGGCTGTTTGGTGCGCAAAGAGTTTGCTGGTATGTATTCACACCAGCCCAGAAGGTGCGCCATGTACGTTTTAGGTTTGGTCTGGGCCAAACAGGGCAGGTGTGAATATGGCTTAAGGCGCAGATTTAAAAAAAAAAATTACATTTTTTTTTGTAATGGCGCCCTCTGGCTCGTTCTCATCAAATCCTAAACTGAGCAAACCCAGATCAACGACGTCGTGCATGACCCAATTGTGGTCTGATCCGGGCCAGCTGACAGCAGCGAAGGAGACTGCGGTTGCGTTCTCTTCCCAGACATAAACAAAGACACTTTCCATTTCCTGTATACAGCGTGATAAAATGCATGGGTGCAAATGAACATGCTTTTCAACTTATTCTATACAGTATGTGAGTTACCAATATATTAAAAAAAATGATTTATGTTGCGCACGCTGCAGTGTTTCAGATGAAACAACCAGATGGTAGCCTTGAAAACAAAACGGTCCTTTCTGATGCATTGATTCATCACTCATCACTCAGTACCATCTTGACAACCTCAAGTGTCTAACCACTTGGCGGCTATTTGATGTCCGCGCTAATTAGGAGAATGAGGTGGGAGCTGTAGACGTGACCAACAAAAATCTGCGTATCTACAAGCAAAGTGCAAAGTGGTTCTTGAAGCCCGGTCGCTTTGTCGGGAATACACTAAATTTTATCATTATTAGACGAGGAAAGAACGTCCCGAATAGATTTTTTTTTTTACGTGAAACGATGTTTTTGCTCTTCTGCGAAGTCATACTGTGGCTTAATGTGGATTGCTTGCCTTCCAATGGCGAGACAATCGGGATTGATAGAGGCTGCAAGTACATACTTGACCAAGGAAGCCACTACAGCACAGGTGTCAAAGTGGTGGCCCGGGGGCCAAATCTGGCCCTCCGCATCATTTTGTGTGGCCCGGGAAAGTAAATCATGAGTGCCGACTTTCTGTTTTAGGATCAAATTAAAATGAAGAGTATAGATGTATATTAAATTTCCAGATTTTTCCCCTTTTAAATCGATAATTGCTATTTTTTAAATCCATATTTTCTTTTTTTAGTTCAAAAATCATTTTGTAAAATCTAATAATATATAAAAAAGCTAAAATAAACATTGTTTTAGATCTATAAAAAACTGAATATTCAGGGCCTTTCATCCAGTTCATTTAATCCATTTATTTTAAAAAATCTAAATATTATATCTAAAATCGACGTTAAAGCGGCCCGCGAACCAACCCGATTCTGACACCCTTGCACTACAGTAAACCCCAATCGTGGTTAATATAGACCAGACATGGCCGCGATAATCGAAAAATCGCGAAGTAGCGTAACCCCTATTATAACTACCTATTTTTTTCTCTTCAGTGCTGAGTCTTAGTAGCGAGCGGTAGACAGGGGAGTGGCTTCCGCTTACAAGTTTTTAACATTTTTATGAACTTGAAAAAAGAATAATAATAATTAATAGCAGAAAAAAAAATCACGTAGAAGTGAATTCGCGATAAGTGAAGTCACAATAATTGAGGGAAGACTGTATTTGCTTAAATACTAGTGATTCAATTTTTTTTGTTTTCCCATATTTTTCTTTCAAGACATGTTTTGCCAATCTGATACCTGTGTTTTTAGCCCAGTAAAAATAATAATAATAATAAAAAAAAACTGTAAATGAAAAATCATGTTTTTGTATTACGTATTAGTAACACGGCATTGTGTAATATTTGTAAACACAACAATTTTGAGGAGGTATCACCAGGGCTCACTTTAATATAAAATATGATTTGTTATTTACTGGTTACATTATTTTTTTACAATAATTTGACTAGTTTAATAATGAGTATTGGCACTGAGAAAACATCTTGGAAAAAAAAATCAAGTCAAAAAATCCGCATCGGACCCCCGCTATCTGGTATGCCAGATTAACCGGATGAAGTTACCTGGCTCACCTCTACACTTTGGTCACCCCATCAATAAAGTTCTTGTTTACCATTAGGTGTGAAATGCACCAGAGGAATGTGACTATGTGTTTTTGTTTGAGCGTGTGTATGTGTGTGTGTGTATGTGAGTGTATGCATTGGAAGAAGCCATGTGTACTTACCCTCCCCATTGTTTTTACTGCAACCAGAGCGGGCCCATTTGTTCAGACGCCCAGACTAGCGATAGGCTTTGGTTTCATTTGATTGGCTGTCTGGTCTGCTCAGCGTTTCAGGGTTTTGTTTAGTTTCCAGTGGGCGGGGCCGAGGAATCGGTGCCCGCTGTTGTGCGGGCCTCCTAACGCCATCACGGGGTGTTTTGGCCCGCTTCACTACACCAGATCTGAGGCAGCATACCCCTGGCCAATTAGGAGCCGCCGCTGTCCGGCGAAGTGCGACCTGCCCCGCGAACCCGCGCCCGCCCCCACGACGGCTTTGATCTCTTGCACGCTACGCAAAAAGTCGAGGCGGTACACTTTGCCCTCTGTGTGCAGGCCGTGGACGACAGGCCCTGTCCAATTATTACAATCTGGTTTCAGCATTTCTGGGTAATCAGACAAGAAACGGACAAATTACCTCCTCCTCATTCCATCTGCCCCTGAACGAGATGTTATTTTTTCTCAATTTTTTTGCTTCAACAATGAAGGCTTGTACTCATAATTTGGTAAATTGAGGTTTATTGTTGGATGGCTGTTCTTAGATCATTAACCCTGAATGGGGCACTCATTTATGTCCGTACTTTGCATCGTTGCAAGGGTTGCGGGGGTTTCTGGAGCGCATACAGCCGTAGGGCAGACAGAGAGACAACCATCCACACTCACGATCATACCGCCATGCGAAAATTGAACCCACTAAAGTCAGGCTATTGGACCACTACACCATGAGGTATATAGGGTACTCATTTAACTTGTTGGCTGCCAATAATGGTAGTTGACCTCCAATGATTGGACATCTGCCATCCCTGGCCATGAAATATGAGCCTCTATGAACAGTTTGTACACTTTAAATGACTTTGACATGTTAGTCATTTTTTAAATTAAACATTCATTTCTATATTATTTTAATCATTCATAAAAATATATTTAAAAATACAATCATGGTTAATGATAATTCAAAACAATTCTAATTTAAAAATTATAATTGAGACCTTGTGACCCAAAATGTGATTTTTATGTGTGTGCACACCAAGGCTATGCTTTTTTAAAATTAACAAAATTAGTCTATTAGGTTAGGTTAGGTTAGAACTTTATTTCATCTGGTATTCAGGAAATGTCTTGGTTGCAGTAGCAAGACAGACACAAGACACACAAGACATTGTAGACCTAGGTAAAAAACTGGAGCCACACACAGGCAACGGAAGATCTTGAACTTGCGTATAAATGTGAAATTACTTAATAAAAATCCAAATTATGAATGTGAAATTACTTAGTAAAAATCCAAATTATATTAAGTAAAAAAATGTTAATAAATATAACCTTCCCAGCATACAATTAAAACTATTAAACATTTGCAATCAAGTAATACTTAGACATATTCAATTTTCTTTTTTTCATTGAGCTATTGAGCTAAGGGTTGAAAAGATTTAAAGTTCCAAAACACTAGTTTTAATTATCCATGAATGTATTATTTATGAAGATGTGAGTATTTATGTGATCCATGTTTAAATGTGATTGCTAATGAGCCATTAAAGATAATATATGATATATAGAAAATATAATAATGGTCAAGTTTACACAGAGCTTTCGCAATGTGTGCTTGTATTTGAGGACTTGAATTGTAGCCGATTGAGTAGACAAAATGTGTCAAACTCGTTTGAATCACAGGTTACATTGGGCTCATAATCATTGGTAAATTATATTAAATGTACACAGTAATATGTTTGGTGTAATTGATAATGGAATTTAGTGTTTTGAATGATCCTACCATTCATGTTCTTTGAAATGAGAGGGAAGGCTTGTGTGTGATCTTGTGCAGGAGGTCAAATAGTAACCAGTTGATAGTTATGGATTGTATTTGCATGTCTCTACCCTCAGGACCACCTCGTGTGTCTGAGAAAGTGGCTCACCGGCAGACTGTCCGCCTCGGGGGTGCCATCAAGCTGCCTTGCCCGGTGGAAGGAGACCCTCCGCCACTGGTCATGTGGACCAAAGACGGGCGCAACATCCACAGCGGCTGGATCCGTTTCCGCATCTTGCGCATGGGTCTGAAGGTCAAGGAGGTGGAAGCAGACGACACGGGAACATACATTTGTAAAGCGACTAACGGCTTCGGCAGCGTCAACATCAACTACACCCTCATCGTCATCGGTAAGCAAAGTTGATGGCTCATTTCAAAATGATACTACATTGTCAAAACCAGTATTTACTTATGATTTTCTGCTTCATACTCATTGATAATAGGTAAATTGCTATCAAAAACTTGATGAGCTCAGCTCACCCGTTGATGGTAACATTTCTAATACGTAATCCATATTGATTAAATAGGCACAGTTTTATCTCTAATTGGTTCCAGAAGTTTTTGATATAACATGCAGTGGTACCTCCTAGTTATGAAATTGGTTACAGAAATATTTTCATAACTAAGAGGCATATTTTCCATTGAATTAGTATGATTTGTTCCAGTCTTTAATACTATCCAATATAAACCCTTTTAAAAATGATAAAAGTATACCAAAATGTATGTTTGCGAGCAAAAATATAGGAAAACTAATTAATA
The DNA here is from genome assembly GCF_051989625.1 of Stigmatopora argus. Taxonomy (NCBI): domain Eukaryota; kingdom Metazoa; phylum Chordata; class Actinopteri; order Syngnathiformes; family Syngnathidae; genus Stigmatopora; species Stigmatopora argus. The sequence continues at coordinate 11,643,436 of NC_135401.1, read as the reverse complement.
AGCCAGTAAAATGACGCAGCAGCACTGACCCAAACAATGACAAATTGAATCCACCTCAGTTCAGTTCACCTCAGCTTTCATAAGTAGAGGTATGACCGTATTCGGCATAATCACCGTAACAAGGTTGCAAACCCGTGCTAATGTTTGCATTTTCTCAGGAGTTGAAGCTTCTTAAGCGGTTAATGCAGACCCGAAAGACAAACTTACATAATTATAGACTTTTTTCACGGCAACACGCTCGTAACATAACATAAACAATTTTAAATGAACTTGGATTACGATGCAGACACACTCAAAATAAGTTTAATCTAACCTTACACTAAACTTCTAATTTTGTTTGACATTTTGATACCTTTCTTCTCCCGGGTTGATTCTATTTGCCCCGCCTCCACCTCAACTTTCAGATGCAACCTATCGAGGGTTGTTTGCTTTTGTATTCCCTTCAAAATATTCCGAAAATGATGCACACAAATGTCCTCACAATAGGATAACGCACGACCACTTGCCAACGAGAAGTAGTATATACTCCTCTCGTAATTGCAATCGATCCGCCATTCGAACTGTCTAACGGGAAAAAAAACACTGAAAAAAATGCAACGCTCCGCCCAGTGCTCACAGAGACATTACAAAGAGGGAGTTGCGACCACAGAGACATTACACGAGGGAGTTGCGGTGAGAAAGACAGTGCCCATGATGTTCTTATGAGTAGCCTTTCGCGTCCGCTGTCTGCTCGTATATCAAAATTAGTCTCGTATCTCAAGATAAATATTTGCTCAAAATTTTACTCCTATCTCAAATTGCTCGTATGTTGAGGTACCACTGTATATGCATAATAGTGTTGCATAGAGTGAGAGGTTCACTATTTTATAAAAATATGAAAAATAGAAGCGAGGACATGTTTTTTATTAAACTGCCATCATAATATACTGGAATTTCAATTTCTACACTTGCTTTCACTTTATCCATTAATTTTAAACATTTTTTTCATTAAACTGCCATCATAATGTACTGGAATTTCAATTTCTACACTTGCTTTCACTTTATCCATTAATTTTACATTCTGCTTATCCTCACAAGCATCGCAGGGGTGCTGGAGCCTATCCCAGCCAAAAATGGGCAGTAGTCCAGGGACACCCAGAATTGGTTTCCAGCCAATCGCAGGTGCTCTCACTTTATGAGCCATGGAATTTTGGGGGACTTTGTCTCGTTTGGTAGTGATATATTGTAGCTTACAGCTTTCCCAGAATTCTGGAGTTTCAGTTTCTGTTCTCACTTTCATACATCAACTACCATGTCGAATTGGTCCAGATTGTGTTGTTCAAGCTGTTTCTTAATGAATGGTTGGCTCAAAAGAATCGATATTTCGCACAGTAGCCAATGCTGTGAACGAGCCAACAAAGTTTGATTCGAGAAATTTATGCTGCAGGTAAGGACAAGACCAACCTTCCACAGTTACTGTTTTTCACTTCACTTTTTGTGCTCTGTTTTTTTTCATGGTATTTATCCTCATGTTTTGTTCCTGTGGAAACGGATATTGCCTTGGGTTGTTTTATCATTGAATAGATATGAATTTTTGAATAGTGTTATTCTGGTTGTCGCTAGGCTTTATAAAAACTTCATTTTGAGTCCTGGGGGGCTTTTATCAATAATCTGACCAAATGGGGAAAAAAATACAACCCTAGAATATACCTACCAAATTTGGGATATTATCAGGCCTAATAACAAAAACTGCTTTGGGGAGTGACTCGTATACTTACCAAATTTATTTTATTGCGTTCAGGAATTACGGAAGAATAGTAATTTTATTTACTGTCAAGTATATTTGGGATGCATGTAAATTATTTCCTCCAATTTGCAGTGACGCTGATTCTGTTCTGTGTCTTTTTTATGATTATTTTTTTTAAATCAACCCTTAAATGTTATACATTTATCTTTTCTGAAAAACATTTTCTATACTTAACTGTGCTGCGCATAACAGGTTGTAGACCAGTGTGCCGCGGGAAATTACAAGTCACACATAATAATCCAAGAGAGAAATCGAAATATTAAGAGATTAAAATCAAACTATTACGAGGTTAAAATTGATATATGAAATCATTGATAGTACTATAACAAGATTCAAATTGTAATATAATGAGATTAAAGTCCTTTTTTTACTGAGTTTTATGGAAAGTAAACCGGAAGCTCTTTGGTTTCCTGGGCTTCAACTTTTGTCGACGTTAAGTTTGTGTGAGCACAAAACGGCTCTTCTCGTAACGTTAGGTGGTTGAAGTTATATTGGGAGGAAAAAAGTCGTAATATTACAAGATTTAAGTCAGGTTTCAGGGGCATCAACCTTTGGCGACGTATAGTCTCTGTGAGCACATATTTTTGCGTAATATTGGGAGAAAAAGTCATAATTAAAATAAGGTTAAAAAACGTTGCATTAATTATTTTAACATCAGTCGAACTGAAAGCTGTTGGGGGTCTGCAGACATCAACTTTGAAAAAAAAATAGATTTTGGAATCATTTTAATTCCTGTTAATAAAACTTTGATAAGAACGACTTTATAATGTTAATATAGACAACATCGTTTTAAATTAAAATATTTTCAGCTCATGGCATGTCTTGAAATGTTTTCAATGCAAAAAGTGTGCCGCAGCTCAAAAAAGGTTGCGAAACACTGTTCTAGACCACCCCCACCCCCTAGAGGTGAAGGTCGAGAGCAAGTGGATTTACAGAGGTTTAGCGGTGAATCCTTTCCCGGGGTTGTGTGTATTACAGCCGCTACCTCTCGGTGCCCAAAGTCAACAGCAACATGGGATTTTGTTTCATACTACTTCATCCTTGATGAATCAAACAGATCTGGAGCTTTCCCCCCACCGTAGCCTACCCTCCTTCAGCAGGAGGGCCACAATAAGAAGCTCAGTCGCTTTTCAGACAGTCACGCGGCGCTTGAAAGAGAGGCACAAAGGGTGAATGTGGCTGGCAACGGCCTTTGTGTGTTTGTGCGTGCGTAGCCAGTGTATTTCCTTTCGGGCCGAATCGGGGCATGATGAATGAGCAGAGCCGAGCGTGAGGGCTGTGTTTAGTCTAATTACTCTAAGATGCCTAATTAGGGTCGGAGAATGCACACTGTCGCTCGCTTTGGAAGAACCATAATCAGGCAGATGTGGCAGCGCATCAATAAAAGGTGCTTTACTGTAATAAATCGAGCTCAGCGTAGGAAATAGAATTTGCGCCTGTTTATTTGCAGTCTCCCATAGGAGTTCAAAGAAGGGGTGTCTGCTGATTGTGCTAAAATGAAAGGTTGGGGGTAGAGGCACACCGCCAGTTTTAATGTCAAGGTTCGTTGTGCACTTGCAGGACGCCGCGCATCATCAAAGCGGCCCGCGTTGACGTCATCGCGTAAAGGCCGTTGAGAGTTTTTCAAACACTTAAGTGGCGTTAATTCCGAATTGATCACAGGATACCAGCGGCGTGTCATTTAAGACTGCTTGAAGGGCCTGTTGATTAGCCTGTGACAATTTTGGGGCTTTTTTTTTGTTTGCTGCATGAGGGTAAATATAGACACTTTCTAGTGGACAACGTGCAAACCTCACACAGGAAGGCTGAAGCCCTGATTTGAACCCGTGATCTCTGAACTGTGAGATGCATGCTTTCAAGGTTTGCAAACTGCTCTGACATGAACACTGTTCTCATGTTCTTCTAAATTCTGAGTTGCATCTACTTTATGTCCAGAAAAACAACAACATTCATTTTTCAGCGAGTTCTGAGAGATTTTCAATTGTAATTCTTACACGTATACGTAGTTAGCTATTGTAAAGTGTACCATATAGGATTGAACACACTTTATTTACGAGGATTTTTTTAAACCAAAAATCCTAAAGGATACCTGGAGAAAATCTGCACAAGCCTGGGGAGAACATGCAAATTATTCATAGGAAGGTCAAAACACCAGGGCTTGAACCCTAGATATCAGACCTGGAAGGGTGTTGTGCTAAAAGTTTGAAAAAGGAAAAAGAAAGGATAAAAATTGTAAAGACACAACAGAAAAAAAATGGGGGAAAAACACCTATGCAATATTAAACAGGAAAGAGAAAACACCATTCATCAGCCAGGAAACATGATAAACATACCTGAAGATAGCACATGCCCTCTACTGACAAACTAAACTTACAGGCAATATTTCCGCAATTAACCCTAACCCTAACTCTGATACAAAAAAAAAATCTGGCTCCAAAGAGAAAAGCATATACTTTCCCAAAATATACCTGTCGACAAGTTATGGCAGTATAGATATTTTTAGTCAGTGTCTTCAACAAAATGAAGAATTGGAAGAAAGGGAGTAACCTTTTGAGACCTCCCTCCGTGTGGTCTAATCACAATAAGTAGAGCTAGACTAAAACTGAAATCTGCACATATACTTCAAATTCTGAACTTTAGTGCAATGTATTGAAATGAAATAAAATATTCATATATTCATTTTCTGAACCGCTGATCCTCACAAAGGGGGTTGCTGGAGCTAAATGAGTGCCCAGCCAATCGCAAGGTACAAGGAGACAAACAACCATTCACGCTTACAATCATACCTAAAGACAATTTAAAGCATTCGACCAGCATAAAATTAAACAGCAGCAGTTCGGATACAACTAAACAACAATACTGAACTAAAACACTTCTCGCAAAAAAAAAACAAATTGGGGATGTTCCACTTTCGGTGAAATTTATTGTGCATGTTTTTGGGATGTGAGAGAAAACTAGAGTACCTGGACAAAACCCACGCAAGCCTGGAGAGAACATGCAAACTCAGTGAGGTCCCACCTGGGATCGAACCGTCGACCCCAGAATTGTGAGGCCGACAAACCACTCGTACGCTGGGTCGCCCATGTTTAGCTCCCTGGTTTTTAAAATGTAATGAATCTTGATAATTCAGTACACATATTTGATATGAGATGTCCAATTCATTTTCTCATCAATTATTACAATCCTCAACCCCAGAACGACGAGGCCAATGCGCGAACCACTCGTTCTCCAAGCCGCCAAGTAATAATATATAATATAAAATGACAACATTAGCTGCAGTAGTCAATCTATCTTTTTGTTAATAAAATTCAAGCAACTGTTGAACACCCCCCAACGAAATACAGTCGAAAGCGAATAGTGGGGAAATTAAGCAAATGTATTATAAAAATATAAATGTATTATAAAAATTACCGTATTTTCACAACTATACAGTGCATCGTATTTATAGCCGCAGTGTCAGTAACGAGTGCTATTTCTATATTTTAAACACAAAGGACGCACCGTTTTTATAGACGCAGCCAGGCATGGCAAAATATACGCCAGCTTAAACATACACGGTACACCCGCACGCTAAAAACACGTTTTTTAAAAGGCAACGGAAGCAAAACTGAGTTCGGTTGTACTTTATTTAGCCATTTTACAATGTACTCTCGTCATCATCACCCACAAATCCATCAAGTTGCTTCGTAAAGCTGTGTTGATGCTGATCACCAGGCCACAATCCATTCGCAAATAGTAGCCAGCTAGTAGCTAGCGTCCATGCTTCGTAAAGCTGTGTTGATGCCGATCGCCAGGCCACAATCCATTGGGTGTATTGACAAAAGAACTATATATCCCAGCAGTCACTGCACAGTACTTTTTCTACGGGAAAATAGTAGAGTCGGGGGCTGCTTGCCGTAGTTGTGAGAGCTGTGGAGGATGGTGTGCTCTATCGACTGATTTATTTTATTTAATCGTGATAACAATTTTAGTATTGGTCCATATATAAAGCGCACTGGATTATAAGACGCCCTGTCTATTTTGGAGAAAATTTAAGACTTATGTGCGCCTTATAGTCGTGAAAATACGGTAAGCAAATGTATTATAAAATTCGAGCAGCTGTTGAACACCCCCCCTCCAATGAAATACAGTCGAAAGCAAATAGTGGGGAAATTAAGCAAATGTATTATAAATGTATTATAAAAATTATAAATGTATTATAAAAATTAAGCAAATGTATTATAAAATTCAAGCAGCTGTTGAACCCCCCCCCCCTCCAATGAAATACAGTCGAAAGTGAATAGTGGGGAAATTAAGCAGAAATAGATCAAGATAAATCAGGTCTTTATGGCAGGCGGGGAGGTGGGTCTTTTCCCCATCTGCCAGCGGACAGCCTGTCCTCCCTAAAGCTATCTAAAGAATCTGGTCAGTCAGTGCAACATGGCGCCTCCTCAATCCCTCCAGCTGGCTGTTTGGGCCTGTTTAGGGTGGTCTCCTGACAACTGGCCCCAACACTTCCAGGCCCCCCCCTCCAAGTTGGAGCTGCTGCATCCTCCGGCAGGGCACATAAACTGTAAACACGGGACCTTGGATTTATGTGTGGAATTTATTAGGAGTCCGCTCAAGAATCATTCAGAGCTGTGACCAGTTCTGTTTCCTTCCTCCACTCCAGTGATGATTTCAGGCTAAACAGGGTGTCCTGTTTGCACCGGATCACCTGTGGAAGCAGAGTGTGATGAACTTTCCCTTCCCATTAGATTGTCGCCATCAACATCTGGAGCTCATTGTGGCCCCAAATCATCCGGGCTTTTTCCTGTGATTCAGCTGGCACAGGAGGCCAGGAACCCGTTTCCTGTAGCTGGATTTGTGAATGAAGTGAGAACGGATGGCGTCAGCCCGTCCCCCCCAAACACTGTAACGAGAACGTGCAAGGATTCTGGATTGTATTCGAAGCTTTTGCTCTCTACGGGTACCCGTGTTCTTGATGCACGACTGCCGTGTCTGATAAACTTGGACATCGGATCTGTAAATTCAAATCGCAGTTTGTACTAGGCCTCAGCTATTTGAGAATTGAAGATGGGAAACATTTTTAGATCGATCTTGGTGATCCACCATATTCATATGTACGTGCAAACTGACTAGTTTGGCAGATTTTGAACTGTTCCTGAAAGAATGTTGCTGAATGGTTTCAAGACGTTTATTTCACTTCTGGTGAAGTAAACTGCAAACCTTAACACACAAAACACAGAAAAATGATTACAAATATTGTGCCCTAAAATACTAAATCCTATTTTTTTTAGACCCTCGGCTAGTTTAATGCTAATAAACAATGGTAGATGTCACACCAATGTATAAAAACAGGTTAAAAAAAACAACAACATAAAAATCAAAGAATTGTGGAGAGAAATGAGATGATATACAATACAAGACAATTTAACAACTAAATTGCGGTCTCTTTTTTGGTTGCCAGATCGCCCACCCCCAGCTTGTATATAAATGCTGTATAAAAAACTAATAAGAAAACAAAAAGAATTGTGAAAAGAATCGAAATAGGATGATATGAAAAATGAATTGTCATCCTTTTTTTGGCCACACCCCTAGTTTATATAAACGTTAGTGCACCCGCTAGCCCAATGGAAATGAATGATAGTAGATACCGCTGTATAAAATTAAGAGTTAGGTAAAAAACGAGAATTAACACACAGAAATTGTGAAAAGAATTAAGATTTGACAATATGAAGAATAAAATGTCATCATTTTTCTGGCCAGGTAGCCCACCACTACTTTGTATATATGTACATGCTTAATAATAATTAGATTAGGTCAGGTTTGGTCTGGTTTGGTTAGGTTTGGTTAGATTAGGTTTGGTTAGATTAGGTTTGGTTAGATTAGGTTTGGTTAGATTAGGTTTGGTTAGATTGGGTTTGGTTAGATTGGGTTTGGTTAGATTAGGTTTGGGTAGATTAGGTTTGGTTAGATTAGGTTTGGTTAGATTAGGTTTGGTTAGATTAGGTTTGGTTAGATTAGGTTTGGTTAGATTAGGTTTGGTTAGATTAGGTTTGGTTAGATTAGGTTTGGTTAGATTAGGTTTGGTTAGATTAGGTTTGGTTAGATTAGGTTTGGTTAGATTAGGTTTGGTTAGATTGGGTTTGGTTAGATTGGGTTTGGTTAGATTGGGTTTGGTTAGATTGGGTTTGGTTAGATTGGGTTTGGTTAGATTGGGTTTGGTTAGGGTAGGTTAGGTTAGGTTAGGTTAGGTTTGGTTTGGTTTGATTAGGTTAGATTAGGTTTGATTAGGTTAGATTAGGTTTGATTAGGTTTGATTAGGTTAGATTAGGTTTGATTAGGTTAGATTAGGTTTGATTAGGTTAGATTAGGTTTGATTAGGTTAGATTAGGTTAGATTAGGTTTGGTTAGGTAAGATTAGGTTTGGTTAGGTTAGATTAGGTTTGGTTAGGTTAGATTAGGTTAGGTTAGATTAGGTTTGGTTAGATTAGGTTTGGTTAGATTAGGTTTGGTTAGATTAGGTTAGAACTTTATTTCATCCCGTATTCGGGAAATTTCTTGGTTGCAGTAGCAAGACAGACACAAGAAACACAAGACATTGTAGACCTAGGTAAAAAAAACTGGAGCCACACACAATAATAATAATTGGGCAACCATGTCTTGGGTGACCACACTTCTATCCACAACCCATTCAACTATCATTGTGTAAAGACAATTGTGGCAAAGTTAGCAACAGCCCGTGGATGAAAACACAATTGTTTCCCAAATTTTGCCCAAATGTAGCGAGGAAATGGAGTTCTGGGGGAGAAATGGTTAAAGAAAAAAAAATCCCAGGCGATGAGGGACCTTGTTCTGTTTGGATTGGGAGGTTCAGGAACCAGAAGGAATGTGGAGTGCCTAAGTGAGCACCAGAGAGAGATTTCTTTCAGTGCAGAATGTTTTTTAAAGGAATGGGTTATTATAGTTGGCCAGTTGAGGGCCCTTCAAATAGCCGTGACATCATGGCTAGGCTTGGTGCTGCAGGGGACAAACAAAGGAGGGTTTGTACCTGGAACCCTCCGGAGTTTTGAGGGTTTCGGTGGGGTGGTGGGAAGGGGGGAGGGCAGCTTCGAAAAATCACATCTGCTCTCTTTACCTGACCCAGTGGAACCTGGCAAGGCACAGGAGTGCGCTAAACTTTATCGAACTTCAACATGTGGCCGAGCGATGTCTGAAATGTTTGTAAGCCACTGACTGTGCTAAGACCTTTACCTTGGCACACAGTTCATGCGCAGTGCAAAAACTTGAGCTCCGAGTGCTATATCAACTCTGTTATGCTGCACACTTGACAAAATTAATGATAGCTTTCTGGTAAATACAGATAAAACCATAATACTTGCTGAAATAACTGGATGAGCCTGGAATTTGCAAAATTGCCGGATGACAAGCCGCAAAGCTCCTAAGAGAAAATTCTTGGGATGATGCAAAACTGGAGATTTTTGGAAAAGTCAAATCAGTTCAATGGTTAATAATGCAAAAATAAAGCATACAAAGAAACAGTGAAACATGGAGAAAGAGCTTTTGTTTACTGGCTGCTTGATTACTCTTGTAAAATTCTCAAAACAGATCCGACATTCTTCAACTAAAGTGTTTAGTACGGCGTCAAAAAGCTTGGTCTCTGGCGAATGACCCAAACCCATGACCAAAACATTTAAAAAAAAAAACATATATTTCGAAAGTAGGCTTAGATGAGCCAAAAAATTGGTTGTGAAGCAAAATTAAGGATATGGTCATTTTTGTCCAGGCCAATTTCATTCAAACAGACTTTATCCCAAAATGGAAAATTGAGATGTTTTGCTCCATATCATCATTTCCGTTCTCAAAAAGCGCAAGAGAAGGTTTTGATCAAGTCTATACCGGAAAAAAGATTCTTGTTTAACAATTTAAAAAGAACCTGACTGTGATCCTCATGGGGAAAAACATCAATGAGTGAATAACAATCATCTATTTACCATGTTTTTAAAGCATGAGATTGCTGGTGACGCACTCCTTTTAATTCATCACCGTCTAATTAAAAAGGTCGATACGCATTGCAAATGCTCGATTGGGTTTCAGTCATTATACTTTCTGTAAGCTGGGTCTTAAGTGCGCTGCATGATGTCAGCCAGTGACATAAAGTCCACAGCTGTCTCTCCTGGAATTGCACTCGTGAAAAAAACGGCTCACGTTACTTCCAAATGCTACACAGTTTTCCGCTATCTATGTAAATGCTGAATTCACAAAGACGGCGCCAAGAACACATTAAGTTCGATACGGTTGAAGCATCGATTTATTTCAACGTCGTAAACCCCTTTCGAGTGTTGCATCATTAACAGGCTGATGTTGGTGGGGGCTACCACGTGAAGTGCCCATTGGCTCCTCGAGGGCAACTTTGACGTCTTGCTTAAGTTCACTAAGGGCCTCCTTTTTCCCCTCCAAGACCGAACACAGACTGACTAACATACTGTCTAAATCACATGTGTCAAAGTGGCGGCCCGGGGGCCAAATCTGGCCCACCGCATCATTTTGTGTGGCCCGGCAAAATAAATCATGAGTGCCGACTTTCTGTTTTAGGATCAAATTAAAATGAAGAGTATAGATGTATATTAAATTTCCTGATTTTCCCCCTTTTAAATCAATAATTGTAATTTTTTAATTTTAGTTCAAAAATCATTTTATAAAATCTAAAAATATATTTAAAAAAAGCTAAAATAAACATTGTTTTAGATCTATAAAAACTGAATATTCAGGGCTTTTAATCCAGTTCTTTTAATCCATTTATTTAAAAAATATCTATATATTATATCTAAAATGGTCCGGCCCACGTGAAATCAAGTTGACGTTAAAGCGGCCCGCGAACCAAACAGAGTCTGACACTCCTGGTCTAAATGATGCTTCTTTTATTGTAGAAAACGACATTTGAAAACAGAAGCCAACATTACAAAAAAACAAAGGCAATGATAAATCAAATCAAATAATACCAAGAAATAGGACATCTTAGGAGGATCAAGGCAAGGAAGATGATTTTTAAAACCTCCAGACTACTAAGGGACTGTGCGGTAACCTCAATCTCAGTCTGCAGAAGGTCCCCACCATGTAGACTTCCTGTGTGTGGCTCCAGTTTTTTTACCTAGGTCTACAAGGTCTTGTGTGTCTTGTGTCTGTCTTGCTACTGCAACCAAGAAATTTCCCGAATACGGGATGAAATAAAATTCTAATCTAATCCAATCTAAATTCATGGAGCACTTCAAGGAATGTACAAAAATTCAAACTAATTAGAAGTGTTTTGCTAGCGCTATACTTTGGGAATCAAAGACACCCTGCTTCTTTGTAATCTCTGTATTCATCAATAACTACAGATTATCAGTGATTATGGGAAAATGTAAAAAAAAAAGAAAAAAAAAGAAAACAGCAACAAATCAAATTTAAAATAGATACAAGATATAGCTTTCTTGATATAACTTGTTTTTGACACTGTAGAAAGAGGATATATGTGTGAGCAGAGGTGAGGTAAAGTAACATTACTTCAGATTCATTTTGCTCAAGTAAAAGTAGTAGTGGTCAAAATTACTCAAGTACAAATAAAAAAGTGTTCCATGAAAAGAAGAAATGAATTGTGAAGTATATATTTTTTCTGAGCACAATTTATATTCTTATGTTATATTATACCTATTACATGACCATTTTATAATCCTTTCCACCGTCTTCTTTTAAAATTCACCATACCTGAGACCTACCTCAAAAAAATCCCACCTACCATCTCTTTTTCAAATTCGCCATCCCTGCGCTACAAATTCAATGTCAACTTTAATACCTGAAAATTCAGTTTTTCTTCTTGTCTCATCAGATGACTCCAGTTCTGATAGGACCAGACCTGCTGTGTTTGATGAAGTCCACTCAGCACACGGTTCTGATGTCTTGGCAGAAAAGTTTGGTAAGTGTCACAGATTAATTAGCTTAATGACTGGTTTAAAAAAAATGTAAAAAATTCTCATTTCCCGTCAATAGTGCGCCCCCGCTTCACCCAGCCCGCTAAGATGAGGAAGCGGGTGATCGCCCGACCCGTGGGCAGCTCAGTGCGCCTCAAATGCACAGCCAGCGGGACCCCTCGGCCCGACATTGTGTGGTTGAAGGACGACCGGCCGCTGACCGGGCAAGAGGTCGGCGAGGGCCGGCAGAATAAGTGGACCCTGACCCTGAAGAATCTGACGCCCGAGCACACCGGCAGATACACCTGCAGGGTGTCCAATCGAGCGGGAGAAATCAACGCTACGTATAAAGTTGAGGTCATACGTGAGTATCGCCATTTGCACTTACAGTCACATAAAGGGACAAACAAAAAAAAAGCCTGGGTTTGTACACGTGATCTCAGAACTGCAAGTTGGATATTCTGGCCCGACAGCCTCTTTATGGAATGAAATATATTGGAATAGAGATGTCCTCGATTTGATCATTTTGAATCGTAGCCTGCACGCAGGCAGGGCTGATTGGATCGACGCTAGCCGGATTCGACGCGCGTGCAATTTGGGAGTTAATGTAAATGGTAATGCTTGTAAATTAAGATGACTCAATTACAGAAGAGGATTAGGGCCTCAGAAGAAGTCAGAATTCTTAAAAATAAAGTCAGAATTAAGTTGTCAGAATGACTTCGTAATCATCACATCTTATTTTATGAACCGCTTTATCCTCATTAGGGTCGCGGGGGGTGCTGGAGCCTATCCCAGCTGACTTTGGGCCAGAGGCGGGGGACACCCTGAATTGCTGGCCAGCCAATCGGAGGGCACAAATAGACAAACAACCATTCACGCTAACACTCATACTCAGGAGCCATTTAGAGTGTCCAATCAGCCTACCATGCAAACTCCACGCAGGTGGACCGACCTGGATTTGAACCCAGGTCTGACTTCATACTCAGAATTCTGAAAATAAAGTCAGAATTGAGTAGTCAGAATTCTGACTTTGTTCTCAGCATTCTGACTTTGTTCCCAAAATTCTGACTGTATTGCTAATCAATGCGTAGCAATGTGATGATGCATATAGAAGAGTCTAATGGAAAAAAATAGATGATTAAAAAGGCGCCAGACGTAGTGTGTTCGGAGTCAGCTCTCTTACCAGTGGGTTCCATATTTTACCTCACAGATTAGCGGAGAGCCATTTGCACCCATTAAAAGAGCCACCTATGGCTCCCGAGCCATAGGTTCCCTACCCCTGCAATTTTGTATGTATACATGCAGTATGCGGGTCCAGTCTGATTCAAAAATAGAAAATTAATTCTGTCATCCACATTTGTATAATTCATTTTAATTAATGTTTTGTTTTTCTTTTATTGACACGAGCTATCTTTCCAAAGTGCTTGATGGATGGTTGGTGTGTGTTTTTTTAGTTTTTTTTTTTTTTTTTTTCCAAATATGGGCGCTGACTATAAAATGCTCAAGCCCAACACGCTTGTAATTGCGGTTCTGATGTTTTACAGAGGAAGTACAGTAACCTTCCAAACAATCAGTGTTCTACTCTAGCTCGCTACAACTAAATCACCATCCCATCTTGGCCCCGTGCCGGATGAACGTGTGTAATCACGCATATGAGAAGCAGATTGAGGAAGCAGGCGGGAGGGCCAGGCCTTGTCCCGTGGCGCTTGCTCCGGGGAATTGGGGCCGGGCGAGTGCAACAGCCCCTTTAACTCAAAGACCCTCCGTCCAACCTGGATTCCATTAAAGGGCAGCTGCCTGCACTGTACAACCGGGAGCACAGAAAGAGAGGAAACTAATCACACATACTTAAGCTGTTACACGCGGTTCTCAATCCTCCGTGTCTGTCAATGAGAGTTGCAAGGTCGAGCTCCGTATGTTAAGACATCTTCCTTCCACGGACGGACTGTGGCGTAAAAAGCTTGTCTTTATTCCCCCCCCTCCGTGCAGAGAGGACCAATTCCAAACCGGTTCTGACGGGGACGCATCCTCTCAACACCACGGTGGACTACGGCTCCACCACGTCCTTCCAGTGCAAAGTGAGGAGCGACGTCAAGCCGGTTATCCAGTGGCTGAAGCGCGTGGAGACTAATGAGGAGAGCCGCTACAACTCCACCATTGAAGTGGGAGACCACCGCTTTGTGGTGCTGCCCACAGGGGAGGTGTGGTCGCGACCCGACGGCTCCTACCTCAACAAGCTTCTCATTACCCGCGCCAAGGAGGAGGACGCCGGCATGTACATCTGCTTAGGTGCCAACACCATGGGCTACAGCTTCCGGAGCGCCTTCCTCACCGTGCTGCCAGGTGAGGGCCCGCAAACGCCTCTTTAGAGATGCGCAACCGCGCGTGGAAAAGACGATTTTCTCCAAAAGATTTTTCGTTGGTAATTGTGAATGTACTGTATCGAGCTGGCGCGCTAAATTGGTTGTGTAATACAGTGGTACCTCGAGATACGAGCTTAATTCGTTCCGGGACTGAGCTCGTATGTCGATTTACTCGTAACTCAAATGAACGTTTCCCATAGGAATGAACTAAAAACAAATTAATTTGTTCCAACCCTCTGAAAAAAACACCCAAAATGGGATATTGGATTGGAAAAACATTTGTATTTGTTCTAATTCGCCATCTATGAACAAAGTAACAAATAACTAGTGGTTTAATAGTCCTAAAATGTGTTTAATAGTACTAAAATTAGATGGATTTCGCGGAGGGGCAGAGAGAGAGAGGGACAGAGAGAGACTTTTTGCACGGCAACGTGTTCGTAACATAACATAAACAAATTTAAATGAACTTGGATTACGATGCAGACACTCAAAAATAAGTTTCATCTAACCTTACACTAAACTTAATTCTAATTTTGTTTTAAATTTTGATACCTTTCTTTTCCCGGGTTGGCTCTATTTGCCCCGCCTCCACCCAGACTTTCAGATGCAACCTATCGAGGGTTGTTTGCTTTTGGATTCCCTTCAAAATATTCCCAAAAATACAGACTGAAGTGAAAAATCCCAAATTTCAGCTTCCTTCCTGGATGCCAAGATCCCAGAAGATGGCGCCAATGTGTAAAACCAGAAAATGTGAATACCACTCTCTGAAAATGTTGAAATGACGTTCTCTTTTCCAGACACCAAACTCCCCATGGCGCCCATCTTCCCCGCGGCCTCCAGCTCGCTGCCCTGGCCGGTCATCATCGGCATCCCCGCTGGAATCGTCTTCATCTTCGGCACCGTGCTGCTCTGGTTCTGCCAGACTAGAAAGCAATTCCCCGCTCCCACCGGCCCCTCCGCCTCCGCGGGGGTCCCCCAGCGGCTCCCTCGCGAGCGGGGCTTCGCCGCGCCGCCGTCCGGCTCGTCCAGCCCGGACAAAGACTGCGCGAGCTCGGTCAACTACGAGGAGTACCTGGCTCAGCAGCAGCTCCTCCTCAGCCAGGGGGGCGCCACAAAGATGTACCCCAAAATCTACACCGACATCCACACGCATACGCACTCGCACGTGGACGGCAAAGTACATCAGCATCAACACATTCA
This sequence comes from Stigmatopora argus, assembly GCF_051989625.1. NCBI lineage: Eukaryota > Metazoa > Chordata > Actinopteri > Syngnathiformes > Syngnathidae > Stigmatopora > Stigmatopora argus. Next base: position 11,628,155 of record NC_135401.1, on the reverse strand, counting down.
CTTCCAGTGTTAGCGGATGGAGCTTTTCTCACGGCGGGGGGAAAAACAAACCCAAATCGGCCAGTCGTCAGACGGCGTGGTGACGTTTTTGCGCTTTTGGATTTTTGCCCACGGCCAAGTTGTCTGACTCGAGCCGCGAAAGACCCACTGGCGCTCGCCGGGCACTTCATTTTTGCGTTTTTGCATGAATGCAGCTGTCGGGGCCTAATGAAAAAGGGGCTTCTTTCGCAAAGCCCTTTGCCAGGAAACCGAGCTCGCGTTTCACCTTCTATTTCGTCAGCTGTCAACGTTCAAAATGGTACCGGAGGGGCACAAAAGGGCTTTTTAAGTCGTACTCAGGTCGTCCCTTCGTCAAGAGACGCTTGGCGTTTTTGGAATGCTGACCACTATCGTTTTATTATTATTGACCCATTGGCCGCCATTGACGGTGTGAGTTGTCCGATCCGTTCGAACGGAGAGGGTCGGGTCAAGTCGGCGAGTGAGAAGCTCATTAAAATTCACCACGGAAGGATGGAAACATGATCAGACGTCTATCGTCGTCAATGGTACTGAAAGAGTTAAATCACACGAAACGGTCAGATGAGGTACTCCTGCACCATCCAAGGAAATTTTGCTTCAAAACTTAACAGTATTTTCCAGACTTATGCTCCCTTTTAAGTTTTTAATTTAATAGTTATTGAGGTTATGGTTCACAGTGAAACGCATCCCACTGCAATACAATACAAACCAGTTGGTGTTATGTTAGCATAAAAGTGAATATTGACCAAATAGCTTCAGAACTTGACATTCTTCGTGAAAAACATTAAATTGAGGTGTCAGTTTTTGGAAAACTTTTCTGATAGTCTAATCTTCTTCCGCTTATCTGCAGAGAGTCCCCGAATTTCGGGTCGGGTCCGTTTGGGCTCGGGTTTAAGACCTTACCTCTAATTTCACCGGCCACCTCGTCATGCAATTTGACATCAGATTGCCATCTTTTACTTTGGCTTTTTACTGTTCCTCTACACGTGTTAACAAACGCTGACTTGTCCAAAACCTCATTTGAATCTTCTGCGGGGGTGTCGGCCTCCATTTCTTCTAGCTTGTCATTGTCTGTGTACTTTCTTTTTAATGCTATTTAATAACTTGACAGCCTTCATATTAGCCTTCAAATTTAGCTCCTTTGAATCCAAATCCATTTTTATTTGTCTCAATTAAAAAAAATGAGATCTCAGACCAGGCAAAAAAAAAAAGATTTCTATTGTATTTAAGTGAAATTAATGAAGTGTCTGGTGAGTGTCTCAACATTGTCCAAGACTGCAAGTTTTGAGTGAAGTATGTTTTTAGTGTTACCTAGGAGGAGAAAGATCTTTTTTTTTTTTTATTTCTATCCAAATCCCTCCTACCTGTCGTCAAGTTAAGAATTCTCAACCAATGACAGTTCATGAAGCTCCATTCATTTCTAATCAAACTGAGTGTTCAATACTTAATTTATTTTTGATTTCATTGTATCAAAAGTTTATTTTTCTGAGTAAGTCTTTTTACACTCGTATGTCATGTACAGTATACTTTGTGCCGTTGTGTTTCGTGTATTTGAAGTACCGTTTAGTCACATTTAGTTGGATTTAGTTATCTGTGTATGCAAATAGTTCTATTTTTGACAATCCCAAATGTTCACTTTTGAAATCATCTTGTTTGGTGGTTCGATTAAATGTTCAAAAAGTGGCCTTTGCGCGTCTGGGTCTATGTTAAGAAAGTTAGTTCAATATAGTTTGGTAAACTAGTTAATGAACTGCCTTTATTTGAATCTTAACTACACTATAAAGCACAGGTGTCAAAGTGGTGGCCCGGGGGGCCAAATCTGGCCCACCGCATTAATTTGTGCGGCCCGAAAAAGGAAATCAAGAGTGCCGACTCTGATTTAGGATCAAATTAAAATGAAGAGAATAGATGTGTATTATATTTCCATACAATAATTGAAGATTTTGTAATCCATTTTTTTTCTGTTTTTAGTTCAAAAAGCTTTTTTTTTTAATCTAAAAATTAATACATTTTCTTTTTTCCACTATTATTATACACAATTTAAAAATATTTAGTTTTGTTGTTCCCTTACTAAGAAAAAAAGCTCTAATACACTGTTTTCGATCTATAAAAAAACTGAATATTTACGGCTTTTGATTCAGTTTAATCCGATTTTTAAAAAAAATATACACCTAAATATTATATCTAAAATGGTCCGGCCCACCTGAAATCGAGTTGACCTTGCTATAAAGCTTCTCATTTAGAAATTAAAGCATGGTAAACTACAGTAAAATTACAACATTTTTGAAAGGATTGTAGATTTATACATTTTTGAGGGGGCTAGAATGGCACTACTCAATCAACTCAGCTGTTTTCAACAATGTTTTGGAGTCATCCCTGTTAGGGATTGGTTTTGTTATGGGTTTTTTTCCCTGTGTGACCATGTGATTGCTCATTGAGTTCACCTGTCACCCCCCCCTCCACCCCTGCTATGATCCAGGTGTTTCTGATTGTCTGGTCAACCCATGTTTAGCTATTTGAAACACTATGTTTTGTCAGTCCTGGTCGGCTCGTCTGCGTTGCTATGCCCCTGTCCAGTTATCCTCGCATTCCACGTCAGGTTTGATTTTCTTGTTTAATTTCAAAGTCTTTTGTTATTTTTTTGTTCATTCTTGCCAGCGTCATTCAAGTTTTTGTTAGCGTCTTTGCTTGGGTTCTGATACGCATTCATGACCCTACTAAATCCCGATAGAGCCGAATGCTGACAATTCCTTAAGTGGAAATAAGGTAAGCACTAAAGTCAAACAAAAGATAAGAGTCCAAATGTACTTGTAAGAGTGGAAACATGTTTCTAAAGTGCTGTCGAAACATCGAAACAGTCTGAGGACGCATTTACGGGCACCGAGTACTTGGAGTTGCCGACATTCTTTTGAAAAATTGAATTGTTTTTTATTCCCAAAAAAATGGTACCTGCAAAACCTTACAAACACCGTACGACTCGTACGGTGTTTGTAAGGTTTTTTGGAGGTTTGTAAGGGGAATCATAATCATTTATAAGGGCAGTTATCGGCAGAGGTTGACAGGTATGCAAAGAAGTTAACTAAATTCATCCGACTGTTCCATAACATGAAAAGGTCTGGTCCTCTCGCGAGGTGATGCACCATCTCATCTCATTTTCTTTCACTAGGGTCGTGGAGGGTGCTGGAGCCTATCCCAGCTGACTTTGGGCCAGAGGTGGGGGGACACCCTGAATTGGTGGCCAGCCAATCGCAGGGCACAAGAAGACAAACAACCATTCATGCTCACACTCATACATAGGGGCAATTTAGAATGTTCAACCATCTGACCTTGCATGTTTTTGGAATGTGGGAGGAAACTGGAGTACCCAGAGGAAACCCACGCAGGCCCGGTGAGAACATGCAAACTCCACACAGGAGGACCGACCTGAAGACCAGGCTCCTCTTTGGCTGCAAGACCTGGACCCTGTTTGTACAAGGACGGGACAAGGTCCCAAATCTAGAGGTCCTTGACAGAGCTGAAGCCACAAGCATCGAAGCCGTGATCCTGAAATCTCAATTTCAATAGATGGGACATGCCCTCTGCTTGGATGAGTCCAGAATTGTCCTCATCGATTGAATTTGATGCTATAGATCAGGGGTGTCAAAGTCATTTTTTTGTCGCGGGCCACGTCATGGTTTTGATTTTATCCGGAGGACTGTTATGTTTTCCAACGAGGCTGCCAAAATTAATCCATTAATGAATTGAGCTTTTTCTATCGTGCTGATCGATGATCATTAAAGTTAGTACAAATCTTCTCTATAAGCCTTTTAATCGCAAATATTTTCTTGTGGATTTTTTTAATCAGAGAAGAGGGCAAATATTTAAACTATCATATGTTTTGTCCTTTTGTATTTTTATTTAAAAAGGAAAAATTGTTTTTAAAAATCAGTTTATTTACAGTGAAAATTTTAAGGAGAAAGGGGAAACATTTTAGATATAGTACTATTTAGATTTTTATTTTTTTTAATTGGATTAAAAGAACTAGATCAAAAGCCCAAAATGTTCAGTTTGTTATAGATACAAAACAGATTGTAAAAAAATGCATTTTAAACTAAAAATAAATAACATAAGAAAAAAAAATACAATTTTGGATTAAAAAAAACTGGCAAATATTGATTTAAAAAGTGGAAAATCTGGAAATATAATATATCTATAATCTTCATTTGAATTTGATCTTAAAATACAAAAGTCACAATTTTCTTTCTCGGGCTGCACAAAATGATGCGGCGGGCCAGGTTTAGCCCACGGCCCGCCACTTTGACACCTGTGCCACAGATTATTTCTTTATCATTGCATGTGCGCACCAGACACTAGTGGACGCTCGTCTTCTTAGGACTGGACCGCTTCACTTAAAGGGATGTATTTTCGTGTATTTATTGGTCTACTGTAGTAGTAGTAGTGATGTCATTGGTTAAAGTCTAATAAAACCAGCCCAAATGTGTATTTTTGTGACAAATGTAATTTTATGTGTTTGCGTTTACATTACGCCTTTTACAAGAACAGTGATGTGAATTAAGTAGTACTTTTCAAATTGTATATTTTTTAATTTGGGCTCGAAGCGCCTCCTTGTGGTTTAGTGTATTAGTTAAAATGAATATAGTTTTTCAGAGAAAAGAACTATTTTTTACTAATACAATAATCTATCAAGTATATAAATATAATACACATGGATTGTATTCAAACGAATTAGTTCAGATTATGACGTTTTAAATTAGGCTGAATGATTTTAAAATAGTGAAAATAGTCACAAAACAGTAAAGAAAAAAGTAGCTCAATTTCTTCCTTAAGTTAGGTGGAATGATTTTAAAATTGTGTAAATAATTATAACTTGAGAAAAAATTTAAAATCAATATTTAAAATATACAAAATGTAGTAAAATTATATTTGTCACAAATAAGTCAATGTTGACTCCCACCTATTGATAATTTATTGATTATATGTTCCTTTGTTTATTTGTGCACATCCCTGTTTATTTATGTTGTCTGTTTACTATTTATTTATTATATATTAGTTGTCTGTTTGATTGTTTTTGTTGCACTTTGTGGTAGTTTTAAATCTCATTGTACGTGTATAATGACAAAAGCATTCAATTTGAGAAAAGAAAATAGTTACATGACCAGTATTACGAGTTGTTCATACATATGACATGTTCCCAACACAAGTTAATGTTGTACAGTAGTACAGTAATGTGTGTTAAAACTATTTTAGTGTGTGTGTGCGTGTTTGCACATCATTTTGGTGGGTGATGTGGAGGTTACCCAGCAGTGCAGATATTCAAGTCCCCAAGATAAAAGTCTTTTCTTCTATCTTTCGCTTTTTTTCCATATGAGTGACAGGCAACAGTGGACAACTGGCGACCTTTTCTTATTTATGCCTCTCTAATGTTCCCTTTGGAGCTCAGATTTCCTTTTTCAGTGTTTTGGAAGTGCATTGTCCCTCTGTGGGAGAGAAGTCGCCAGGCTGTGCTATTATTCCGGGGAGAAGGGCCGCATTGTTGGCTTGGTCTGGAGGATGGAGAGATGATGACAAGGACAGTGGCGGGGCGTAGTATAGACGTCACACAGGTGTAAGTGGGATGTGGAATTCATTTATCGGCTTCCCCCCAGTTGAAAAAAAATAAGTATATTGTTGTCTATGGGGGCCTGTGTGGGTTTTTCCTCCCACATTCCAAAAACATGCATGGTAGGCTGGTTGGACAATTTAAATCACCCTTGGGTATGATTGTGAGCATGAATGGGTTGTTTGTATCCTCGTGCCCTGCGATTGGCTGGCCACCAATATAGGATATTATCCCCCGCCTTGTGCCCAAAGTCAGATAGGCTCCAGCACCCCCCTGTGAACTTAGTGAGGATAAAGTGGTTCAGAAAATGAATGAAGTCTATGGTACTGAGTTATGATCTTGTTTTTAAGTGGATGTAGACCTCATGATATAGAAAACAAAAGACACTATTTTAAGTGTAATGGCTTGAAATAAGCATCACAAGAATTCAATTCTATGGAGAAAAAAGCTTGACCAATTTTAAAATGTATTGCAAAAATTTAATTATAGACTGTCAGTTGTGGAAAAGGATCAGGTAGAAGTGAAAACTAGATTTATTCCTTTAGAAAAGTTCAGTGTGAACATTTGACCATTATTCATACATATGACAATATGGTATATTTTTAATTATTGCAGTATAATGTATATTAGTGTAGAATAATCTAAAAATATTCAGTTTCCTGCACTTGTAAGTGATTTATATATTAAATATTGATTTAACTTTTCATGTTACTCAAAAAGTTTCTTTAACTAAACAATTTTATTGGTGTAACTCAAATTTTTTTTAAATGTAATTTTTAAAATGTGAAGATGGGAATATGTATATTTAAAATTTGCAATGAATTGAATATTGCATTGCTATTAAAGTTGAATTTGTATTCAGAAATAATTGAATTGTAATTAATACTTTAAATCAATGTGAATACATTCACCTTTCTTTATGCATTAGCATATTCCCTTTTTACTACATTTGTTCAAACTCTTCACCATTGGGATACATTTCCTGACCTAACTTTGTGCCCAAGCAAAATCATTTTTTAAAAAAAAAGTTGCAATATTTTTTGAAATGGCACAATTTCTTAAAACTCCCAGCCCAAACTTCAAGGTCATATTTGTCCTTAGCTAAAACAATTCAAAATACTCGACAGCTTTTTATCCTCTTTATTTTACAGTAGGAAATGATAAAAATATTGACAAACAACACCAAAAATCAACACCAGACAAACCACTATATACAATAATAGTCAAGCCAATCATCCATTCTGGGCATTGCTTATAAGTTCATCGCAGAGTTTGGTCAGCTCCTCTGCTTCTTTCACCTACAATATTCAGCAAAAAAGTGCATATTAATTACTACATTTTATAGAGATTACTAAATTCCCCAGTTTGCGCTAGTATTCACCTTCTGGTCCAGATTCTTTTCCAAAGATTGCACCTTCATCTGCTCACGGCGCAACTGGATTTGCAACGCTGATATCTCTGCCTTCTTCTTAGAGCGCACCTCAGCTATGACCTCATTAGCCCTATTGAGATGAAACCCAAGCTTAATACAAAGGCGCAAAAAGACTTCGATTCTAGACGAGTGCGTGGACATACTGGGTGATTTTCTCCTCGGCGTGAGCTTTGAGAGTTTGGTAGCGCGTCTCCTCCTTTTTGAGTCTCACCATATAGTCTTGAGCACACCCTTTCAGGGTCTCCTCATTCTGGTTGGGAGGAGAGGGGAAAGAAGAAAACAAATAAAATGTCAAGCACTGCCAATTCTGGTCAGGTGGCAGTTAAGACCTTTTTGTAACCCTCGAGGATCTCCTTGTACTTTTCCAGCCGTCTAAAAACATCCGAGAGGGATCTTTCTGTGTCGTTGAGGTCGCCGGAGACGGTGTCCTTCTCCAGCAGGACTTTGTCCAACTTGGTTTGAAATTCCTCACACACTTTCTCATGGTCCGCTGGACAAAAATGTGCAGAATGTTACATGTAAATCTACAATGCTTTTCATTTCTTTTTTTCCCTCTTCCATTCCTCACCTGTCATTTTTGCAATGATAAGCTCAAATTCAGCAACAATTTTCCTATTAGTCCAGGAGAAAAAATGTCATCTGATGAGCACTGTATATCAACAGTATTATTTCATAGTGCTTTTTAACCTCATTTCTTGACTGTCACGTTGCAATTGGTTGTACTTGTCAGACATGAGCTGCTCTTTTTCTTTTGCCTATAGAATGAAAGTAATCCAACACATTAGTGAATCTGCAATAGTCAAGGAAACTCAAGGGCAAGCATTTTTTGGGGGTATCTCTTCAAATGTCATTCAAGCAAATCCCACCTCAGCTTGCACTCTGGCAATGGCGGCGTCCATGTCTTTCTGACTGTACTTCAGAACATCAATAATGTCCGCCGTGCTTGCAAGCCTCGGATAGGTCGGAAGGGAGCTATTGTGGATTTGGGGCATCTGTGGGAAAGGTCGACACAAAAAATATCCATCAAGTATATTAATATACATAGATTTTATTTAAACAAATGGCCTATAAAGAACTAAACTTTAGAATTGACTTTTGCATATTCTACTTTATAATTTGTATTTTATCCAAGTTGCTGTATAAAAATCACTATCTTCGAAATTGTTCAAATTTATAATTACACAGTCCTGCGTGTCAATTTATCATGCACATATTTTCATTACAGAAGTGAATTTATCTTTTTTTGTTTAAAGCATAAATACGCATATAAATTGTATGCACTTACTGTATGATACACCCAACAGTAAAAAAAAAAAGTCTGGATTATGTCGGAAAACAGTAATCATTTTTAAAAGTAAAAAAAGTCATTCTATTTTGTCCTTAAGTTGGGTGGAATGATTTCAAAAGTGTAATTATAATTTGAGGACATTTTTAATATGAATATTTAAACTCCCACTTATTGATTATATGTTTCTTTGTTTATTTGTGTGCATCCTGTTTATTTATGTTGTTTGCTTACTATTTAGGTTGACACAAAATAGTGCAATTCTAAAAGTCCACTTCATCGGTGTCTTTTTTCTCCATTTTATAATAATTACCGCAATAAAAGCCCACAGATAACTTATCCAGCACACACTAACAAGAGCCACTGACATGTCATCCTAGTTGTCCAATTACATTCATTCTAACATACCTCTACTCTTTAAGGACTAAACAAGCAATTAAAGTATATTTTCAAAAGATAAAAATAAAGCAAAACAATTTTTCTGAATAACACAATCAACGTCTGATTGTTGATGCACATTGAGACTTACTGGAGCTTCGGAAGATGATTCAGCCATTGCTTGCGTTTCGCACCTTAAGTAGACGGAAAATTAGACATTTAAAGTACAATCACTACAATATTTGACATCGAACAAGGCGCATTCGTACCGTGACGCAAAAGTGGGGCGAGAAATCAGTAGTGGAATCATAGGGCCTCCTCCACATTTTTTTGGACTTTCTTTCAGCAGGGGGTCAAATTTAAGATACAGTGACTGTTTACGCAGTGCAGACTCCTTGAACTTGTCACACAAAAAGATTTAATTAAACAATTGAAATCTTATGCACTGTTAAAAGCTTATAAAATAGAAAAAGCACTCACCCCGCTTGAGCCAAATTGTTCCAGGTAGTCAATTTGGCCCTCAAAGTTGTTGACCATAACTATTAAATGATTTAAAAAAGGTTCATTATAGCTACATTGTAAAATAATAACTGTGCAAATACTCACATTCAGTCCCAGGTACAAACATTTCAGTGAAATTTGGCAAGCTGGCCTGTGGTGCTTCAGCCAAATTGTTTATAGGCTTTTCCATGTTGCAAGGTGAACCCTGGTCATCACATGAGGTCTCAATTTTCTGTCAGTTTAAAAAAAAAATAAGCATTAGTAGAAAGAAACAATATTTGTGGCCAATTTAAACCATCTAGTCCTGCAGTGCATAGCAAAAAAAACTGCATTTGATGTGAAATCCACACAGCTGATAAATCTTTAGGTACTTTTTGCAAACAAGGCCAAATTTATCTCATTCCAGCAATTAAAATGTGAGAGCAGTGGAGATGTGTGTCTTTATCTCAATAATCAGTATTATTGCCTGATAGCGCTATTTTTGCAATATTGAATTTGGTCATAAGACCAGATCCAGTAGTTATCATTTTCTGTAACATCCCGTTTTGCAGCTGCTGTGAATCAAACCGGGTGACGAATATCCGAGTCAGACTACCTTTTAGAAAGTATTGATAGCAAGAGCATTTCTTGAGCCTATAGCAGGAGGACTCAGTTTCATATTTGTAATTTATTGGTCCAAAAATATCTATGGTTTTCTGTGCCACTTTAACTTCATTAGGGTCGCGGGGGGTGCTGGAGCCAATCCCAACTGTCTCCGGGCCAGAGGCAGGGGAAACCCTGAATCAGTGGCCAGCCAATCGCAGGGCACAAGGAGACAGACAACCATCCATGCACACTCACACCCATACCTAGGGGCAATTTAGTGTCCAATTAGCCTACCAACCATGTATGTTTTTGGAATGTGGGAGGAAACCGGAGTACCCAGAGGAAACCCATGCAGGCCCAGGGAGAACATGCAAACTCCACACAGTTGGACATGACCTGGGTTTGAACCCAGGACCCCAGAGCCGTGAGGCCGATGCGCTAACCACTCACCCCACCAGACCACCCCCAAAAATACCTTAAAATTAAAATCTGTATCCTTAATTTCAATGAAGGTAGGGGAAAAAAACAAAACAAGAATTTGTCTCACATCTGCAGTATCTCCAGCTGCCAACTTGACATCTGGGACCTTGTTGTCAGGCAAAGACTTCTTGGGCTGAGATTTCCTTTTGACCTGGTCACTGTCAAAGTCAAACTCCAGAGTATTTGGGGGTTTCTCAGTCGGCGAGGCCACCGTTAACATCTCTGAATCAGCCACTTCAGCACAAGATAAGGGATTCACGGTAGCAATAGGCTTCACGGCAGTTGGCACGTCTTCATCTGCGGGCTTGATCGGCGCCTCTTGTTTACTTTCTAACTTTTGCCCCACGGGCACAGGGGAATTCTGGATTTTGGAACTGCAGGATTTAAATGGATCCATTGTATCGATGTCGCCCAAATCAAAGTCATAGGATCCTTTGGAAGGCAGGGCGGCGTCTTCGTCAAATCCGCCAGGTTCCTTTTCGTCACCTCTTGGGGTCATCATCGTCACGGACTGATCGGGCGTCCCGCCGCGCGACTCTTGCTCTACGGCCGGAAGCTTGATTGTGATCACGCTGCTGTCCGTAGAGCCGACTTCAGCCGAGTTGTTGACAAGGGAGTTCTCCGCAGAACAGGTGAAGGGAAGGGTCTCGTCTAGAGTTGTATCGCACTTGTTGGTGGGCTCCTCATGTGTGCTGTCTGGTTGTTTGGGAGAAGGGTTCTTAACAGACCCCGGGGGTGACAGGATCATCTTATTAGAGCCAGCGAAAGGGTTCATGTTGTCCAAGTTGTCGAAGTCAAATTGGTAACTTCCTTTGCTTTGTATCGGGACATTGTCTTCGGGATAGGTTGATGGCTCTGTGGCAAAATTAAGAGTACAGAATGTGAATAAACTGCTTCAGTCAGGGTGATTTTCAACCCCTGAAGTTCTTTATTCAAAGGTTTTGTTGGTGTTACTATCAATTTCTTAGATTGACAAATGGTTTTATAGGTCAATGTGAGGTCAAGCAACACGCCCATTTTGAGTAAATGGTTTAAACGGGCCAAGAATGACAATTATTTGAGCCGCTATCGATTTGTAAAAAATGTTATAAATATTTTCAATTTTTACAGGTCAAACATCACTCATTTTCATTACAAAATTGTCCTCATAATTAAGAGTTTACAGTGTAATGTTCTTGCGATTTAAGATGTCAGCATTTTTTTTAACACATCACTTGTATAACAGAAGGCAATAATATTTCAATTTTTTTAATGTTACTTGAAAGTTAAAAAAACTGGTTCTAAAATCATTTCTTGCGGACAATGAAGTTATTTTGTTGGCAGTAGTGCAAACTGATTGCATAAGGGTCACCACGCCTTTTATAACTACCTTTTATCCTCCAGCGCCGAGTCCTAGTAGCACGAGTGGCTTCCGCATACGAGTTTCAGCACAGATGTTCACATTTTTATGAACTTAAAACTCATCATTTTAAGGATTTACTAAAGCCAGAAAGTTGCCATAGGTTGACTAAAGCGGTGTTTTGTCTCCATTATTATTATTTCCCTTCGACACAATCATCTGAGTTAACATGATCCTGTACTGGTTATTCCCATTATTTTAGCCAGTGGTTGTAGGGTTTTAATAATGCTCGGGTCTATCAAAAGAAGGACAAAAAGAGTGATTAATAAGTACCTTGCGTGATATGCTCCAGTTTCTCTTGTGGCAAAGTACTACAGGGAAAATAAATTCAGTTAAACACAGTTCATTAATCCATACCAACAATTCTTGGTGGTTAAACATATATTGTCATGTCAGAATTTAAAGACTGCATACTCATCCACGCTTGTCATTTTCACTGAATTTGTAGGTGAAACGATCTTTTTAGTGAGTGGGTCTCTTCTTGGAGTTTGGAAACAAACCTAAAGAAGAAACAAATGCTTAGGTGCACGTGGACACCAATTGAGAGCCAAGCACGACAATCTACCTTTATGCCCTTTGGCACTGTCTTGCTCGGGAGGTTTTCAGTCTGACGCAAGATGGACGGCCTCCCGGTCGGCTGTTCCAGGTCGAAAATGTCACTCGTGCTGCCGTGTTTTGTTCCTCTGGGGCAAAGTACCCGATTCTCATCGTTCACGTCAACAGAGCTCATCCTGTGTATGGAGGATCGCCGGTGCAGGCAACTCACTGGTAACCCTCAAAGACAGGGGGACGGACGGGTGGGGGGTCTTTGGTAAAGCTGCACACAGTTGATAAGAAACATTTGAGAGTTAGTATCAAAATAAGTCATATGGTTGCTTTGAAAAGGTGAAAATCCATGCAGATATTTTAAATTGGGAGGAAAGGTTCATCTTAGAATGTGGGTTAAAAAAACTAAAACAAATGAAGACGGGTGTACATTTGAATATTATTTTATAATGATTCATTTGAGTTAGGCCGCCACCAGATGGCCGATGTTATTTACTATACACGCGAAATGCCCTAAGAAATGGGTCACGTGACAGCTCACGAGTCGAAGCCTAATCGACGAAACTAAAACGTCAACTGCTCTTTATTGAGAAGTAAATATTTCCTTTGTCATGGTGAGAAATTTGTTCACCAAGGCCGTTGCAGTGCATTTTGCCAGCACACTCTTAAACTTAGTTGACGGCCGAATGTAGAACGAGGTTATGTTCAAATATCAAACAGTTAACGTTGAGATATTTTAACATCGTTAACCCATAACTTGCATACTTTTACAGAGATTTGAGAACACGATTGCAGTTCATGGGACAGCGACGATTTGAGCATTCCCTTCGTGACTAAATAAGCATATAGCGAACGTCAAGTACTTGTTTGATAGAGTAACTCGTAAATCTGTTCTAGGAAATTAAATCACATGGAAGTGCGCCACATACCTCAAATTAACCCGAGAGGGCAACTTCACAGCGGAAAAGGCTGCACCGATGTGCTTTCGAAATATCCTCGCGTTTCTGGTGAGAGACAACGGTTTCCAATTTAAATAGCTCGGAACGGCCCAGTAAATTGTTAGGATTTCAAATTGGCCAATTGCACGAAATCCGGAAATGACAGCACGGGCAACTTCCGGAAATGGAATCACAAATCACAATGTTCATGTTGTTCAGTATTCAACCCGGAGGACAAACGTACGTAAATTCAAATCCTAGGGTTAAATCGGGTGTCAAATTTAATTATTTTTTAATTATTTTTGTTCCACGTAATTTAACCCTTAAGAGGGCAAGGGAGTATTTTTGGTTGTTATAAAACCTAGGCTATAAACAAGGCGTCCAGCTCTGTGGAAGCCGCATTTAAAATGTCGCTAGATTTCAATTAAGTTAAGTAAAAAAAATAAAAATCTTTATAATTATTTGAATTAACTGTAACGATTTTTATTTTTTCCAAAGATTCATGGTTTAAGAATAATTAAAAGAGGGCATTCTGAGGATTTTCAATGTAATTTGTCTCGCAAATCTGATAAAATGACATTAAAGATTATGAAAATGAGATATCAACAATAACAATAATAATAATAATGACCACCTTTAAAATATCATTAAAATATTCCATATACAATATCGCATTCAAAAAATTTCAAAATAATTAGTCATTTACTATATTCATTCATTTTCTGTAACGCATAAAATGTGGGTCCTGGGTTATTCGATAGTTATTTTATATAATATACAAATATAAAAGTTATAACAAATAACGTCATTACAATAGTAAAGTAATCACTCTTGGTCATCCATTGTACATATATTATGAATTACTTTTTAAAATTAGGCATTTTCAACTTATTACGTAATCAAATTGTAAAAAGAAGAAATGTATTGTTCTATTATTGAAATCAATATGTTATCATTTGTGAATTCATTTTTTAAATTGTCCCCACGACCCTTGTGAGGATAAGTGGTTCGGGAAGTGAATGAATGAAAGGTCTAAAAAAAAATATAAACAAATTTACTGTTAATTAATTAGAATAACGTTAGTTTTCAAATAATACAATTTAGGACACAACAATGATTAGTATTTAAAATAGTTAACAGGTTTAATTGTTTATATTTTTGGGGGCTGACCTTCACTATCGGTGACATGACGTGGCAGTATGTACCAAAGTATATGCTCTCTACGGCTAAATCTTAAACGAAGAAGAAATGCAGGAAGTAATTGTAACCTGCCCGCCAAATGTGCTTGTAAATATAGACGCTCAGCTTTTATTCCAATGAACTTTTAAGATTTTGGACTTTTCTTCGTAGCAACATTTTTGTTTCCACTCCGCCAACAATGAATTTAGTTGGGAAAGGTAATAAACACCGCCCGATTTCAGTGATATGGAACAAAATGTACACGGCTAGTTAAAACGATAAAACTACTGTGTTGTACTATGCCTATACTAATAATCACAGACTGAATAAATTGTTATTTCTGTTTACGGGACTAAAGGATGTTTTTAATGGAAAGTACAATAACATGTACAATCAATGTATAAGTTATTCACGAACAGTGTGTGTTTTTTTATTTCTAGGTGTCGATTCTCACCAGATTTCCGCCAGGTAAATGAATCTATATTGTTCATTTCTATCAAATCAAACTGATTTATGTCTCATATATACCCATACTTCCCCAATGCAATCCTATGACAAAAAAAAAATCACGAGCCAGCCATAACTTTACTTTTGTAAATATTGGGGTGTTGCAGCAGTGACAGCGATTCCATCAAGGTTTTCGTCCGAGTACGACCTTTGACCCACGGCACCGGGCTAACAACAGATGGAGATCAGCACTTGTGTCTTAAAGTCACATCTTCAAATACCATACGTTTGCTCTCCAAACCGGAGCCGCGAACCTTCACTTATGATCATGTTGCTGACATGGACACAACACAGGTTTGAGAAACGTTTTTTAATTATTTTTTTGCTCCATAATTCTATAACTCTGTCTTTTGAACTTTGTGTTATTTTCCAATAGGACTCTGTATTCTCCAGTGTGGCCAAGAATATTGTAGAGTCTTGCATAAATGGATACAATGGAACCATTTTTGCATAGTAAGTTGATCAAATTGTCAATGGAATATTACAATGGGAATTGTTGGTTGCATGTGTTTTAAGGAGACATACAGACCTATATAAAAAAAATCACATAGTTCCTGAGGGAACAATATTCCCTAGGAAAACTTCAAATATAAATGTTTATGGCGCATCATTCATTTGGGAGTGAGTACCAGCAAATTGGGGAAGTGTACAAAGTAATAGTAGTGGTTCATTGGTGTGGGCAAGCGCAAACCAACTAAACCTAGAAAATGTTCAGATATAAACACTTCATTTGAACTATTATGTCTAGTTTTTGTTGTTCTCGTCATATTGATGTATCAAAAACCAGGAACCCAACTGTTTGATTTACAAATCATTGTAAAGTCAATTTTCCAAAGAGCTGTATGTCCCCTTTTGTCACTTTATTCGCCATTAGGGGGCTCATGAGTTATTTCTTCCACAGTGGGCAAACAGGATCGGGAAAAACCTTCACAATGCTAGGTGAGAATTCAGGTTTGTGTTGACTATACTATTGCTTTTGTCAATATAGTAATATGGCAATTATGTATCGCTGCTAGGCCCTTCAGAGTCAGACAACTTTTCAGATGAACTGCGTGGTGTTATTCCTCGCAGTTTTGAGTACCTGTTCTTTCTCATCAACAGAGAAGTAGTAAAGGTCAGCCACCTGATTTTATCTTTGTCAACACCAACTACAGATGTGGTTTTTATGACCCCCCTCTGATCTTTTTCCCTTTCAGTCTCAGTCCAAAAGTTTTCTCTGCAAATGTTCATTCATTGAGATTTACAATGAACAAATTTTTGACCTTTTGGACACCGCGTCGGCTAGCCTGTTTGTCAGAGAAAATATCAAGAAGGGTGTGTTTGTGGAAGGAGCCGTGGAAAAGTTTGTCAACAATGCTGCCGAAGCATACCAGGTAGGACTTGGTCATTTCATGAAAATGAACCAACCTAAGGATATTTTCTTTCATGTTTGGGATTTGTTTTTCCGCAATTCGTAGGTGTTGTCTCGTGGATGGTGTAATCGTAGAGTGGCCTCCACCTCAATGAATCGTGAGTCTTCTAGATCTCATGCTGTGTTCACTATGACTCTTGAGTCAAAGGAGTCCATCAATGAAGTGGTGAACATTCGGAGGTCTCAGCTCAACCTGGTTGATCTGGCTGGCTCGGAAAGGCAGAAAGACACGCACACTGACGGATCCAGGCTCAAGGTGAAGAATTTTGCTTTCTGCAATTTTATGTGATCTTCTGTGGTATTATTACTAGCCTGCTCTTGTTTAATTTAGTTCATTAATAGTTCATTTTTGCCACAAAGACCGGTTTCATGCAAAAGAATAATTTGATACACTGGCATTGATTCAAATGAATGCAAATTATTTATCTTGTACTAGAATATGGGATTACCCATCATACCCAAACAGGGCATTTTACGTCCTACGCCTCAAATTGCACTATAAATCACAATCCAAAAAATGGAATCATGCAGATTATGAGTAATTGTACTTGTCCTGTAACCAATTAAAATAATTAGATAAATGAATAAGAAGAACGGAATGCTTGAAAATATTTACCAAAATACCAAATAAGTCAGGAGTAGCTCCAAAGCTTGAAAAAAAAATTCTCTGCACTTTGTATAGTTACAATAAAAAGCATTTGAAATCTTTAAATAAAGTTTGAGTAAAATTACTTACTACTTAAAAGTAAGTGTAAGGAATGCTGGAAAATAAATCTTTTGCATACCATTTGCATTTGGGAGGGCCATCAATGGATGCCAATGACTTTGGCACAATCCATTTGGGAACCACTGTTCAAAATAAATTCTGATTTGTTCTTTGCTACTATTACAGGAAGCCAGCAGTATCAATCGCTCCCTTATGAGCCTCGGTCAGGTGATCATGGCTTTGGTCGACGTGTCTAATGGGAGAAACCGCCACATTTGCTACAGAGACTCCAAACTCACCTTCCTGTTACGGGTGAGTTGTTAAGGCAGTGTTTCCCAACCACTGTGCAATGCAGCATTGATCAGGTGTGCCGTGGGAAAGTCATGAAATTTAATATTCAGAGAGAATAATTAATATGAATATAAAGAGATTAAAATTGAACTATTACAGGGTTAAAATAAAAATTTGATGAATGTTAAATCATAGATGAGACTATTATATGATTCAAACTGTGAAACAGTCATTTTGTTGCTTATTTTTCCTCTAACATGAACCGGAAATTGTTTGGTTTCTAGGACATCAAGTTTTGGTGACGTAAAGTTTGTGTGAGCATAATTTTTTTGGGGCGTAATATTAGGAGATTTAAGTAATATTTGGAGAAAAGTCATAACATAATGAGATTAACAATATTACATTACTTATTTTTCCATCACTCAAAGCGGAAGTTGTTCAGGTTCCGCAGACATCTACTTTTGGTGACATTAGAAGTGTGAAATATTAGATTTTGAAATAATTTTGGAGGTTTATGTGATTCCTGCTGATAAAACTTTGATGAGAATGACTCTTGTCAATGTAGGTGGCATAGTTATAAATTAAAAGATTTTCAGATGGTGGCTTTTTTCCATGCAAAAAGTGTGCCGCAGTTGAAAAAAGGTTGGGAAACACTGTTAAGGGACCATTTATCATAATAATGCAATATGAGTGTTTGGTTAAAAATGATGAAAGATCACAGTAATTTAACAATCAAATGAAAAACACAGTCTCTACACTCTAGAATATTTTAGAAATGTTAGTATCATGATGTTGCAGAACATTTAAGACTCTGATGTTTCAGGACTCGCTTGGCGGCAATGCAAAGACTTACATTATAGCCAATGTTCACCCTGGATCAAAATGTTTTGGTGAAACGTTATCAACTCTACAATTTGCCCAGAGAGCAAAGCTGATCAAGAATAAAGTATGGCTGTTGTCACTGTTTTCCAGAAGGTCATTTTACTTCAAAGCACTTAGAATTTTGTTGCTGTTTTTACAGGCCATTGTCAATGAGGACACCCAAGGAAATGTGCGACAGCTTCAGGCGGAAGTGAAGAAACTTAAAGAGCAGCTTGCTCAGGCTCTATTGTCTCACCAAGTGGATCATGGGAAAGATGTTACACCAGGAGGATCAGGGCTTCCCGTTTCGAGTAATTCTCACAGCACATTTAATGAGAAAGGGGGTCCTTGGGTTATGATGTCCTCTACCGACGTCGGTTACAAATAAATCATAATCCGAAATCTCCATGCACTTTTCAGTCATAATGGAATACAGCATCTTACTTTATTTAAAACGTATTTACATTTTTTTGATACAAAATATTTTCACTTTTAACAGTGAAATCCGACTTGCGTGTAAAGTCGTGTTACCTCGCCACCATACAAACGGAATTCAATCGTAACTCAAGGACTCCCTTCAATGCACTTCCTAATTTTCTTTTTTTGTCAAAATATCAAATGTTCTCTTCTCACCAGAATTGTCCGGGGATGTTAAAACATTTGCCTTGTACAAAGCCAAATTCATGGCTGCTGTCCGGTTGTGGAGGAAGCGAGAAGAAGAGAAGACGGTATGGCACAATCTATACTCTTTTTAAGTCGTCGAGCAGTTTGACCTGGTTGCTAAAGTCACTGGTAGTGGCTGAATATTAATATTGAGGAAGAAAATCTTCACTGAAATGTAACTGCATGCAGGTTTTGCTTAAAAAAGCATCTCAGCTGGAGGAAGCCTGGACTCAGAAAGACAAGTTCATCCACTCCAGTCGCCTGATCATCAAGTTCCGAGAGGATCACATAAGTCGCCTGGAGAAAAAACTCAAGGAACAACATGGCCTGCTTGGAGACATGGAATCCCAGGCTCTCATTGATCAACTAAAAGAAGAAATTAGAATCTTACGAGACCAGGTAGAACATTTTCTCTAACCTAACGCCACACTACTTTACGCTTCATATTTCATATCGAGAGTACGTTTGCCCTCAAGGTGGAACATAACCCCAAGATGACTCGCTACGCCGCCGAGAACTACAGCCTCAGAGAGGAGAATCGTCAGCTGCGCTCCCTTGAGTCGGTGATCATTGTTGAAGAGGAAACTGTGCAAGTTGCTCAAGAGCTGGAGGAAGAATTTAAGAGGGCTGTGGAGGCTGAGAACACCGAAAGTAAGATGGAATCACATCCAGTCGGTCAGTTTATTCCACAATGTTTGTGACACACCTCTTACTGCTTTCCAGCTTCAGTTGGTGCTTCAACCTCCTTGGCGACTGATGTGTTTACCATCTCTGCAATGGAGAAACTTAAAGCTCAGCTGCTTCAAAAGCAGTCTGACTTAACTGCCATTTTGCAGGCATTTGAGGAATACAAAGAAGTCACTAAGTAAGATGGGAATTTAATTTGGAAAAGTGTTGCCTTACCAGGTTACATGAAAAAACTGTTAAACAAAGTAGAAAATGCTGTTTTTGGAAAGATGCATGGTTGGGTCAGTTTCTTATTAACTCATGTTTCAGTGCCATTGACAGCTCTAGATGTCCAATCCATTTTCATTAGAAGAGGGCTGAGTGAATGAAAAAGCAAAACAGATTGGACATTTGGTGCTGTCAATGGCACTGAAACATGAGGATTCACATCCACAGTTTCAATGAGTTTGATATCTGAAATTGTCAATGGAATTCATTTTGGGTCACTTCCGTATTGATTTTAGGCGTGACCGGATGTTTCGTCGAAAGACGTTTGGTCCCTGGACGTTTGGTCGACCGGACGTTTGGTAGTACGGGCGTTTCGTCGCCGGGTTCGCTCGCTGTCAAATTATGACAGAGAGTTTACTGTTGATATTTTGATATTTGATATTTTGATCTCTCTCTCTCTCTCAATTATAATTTTGAGAGCTGGTTTCAGCAGTAACAACCCGGCAACCAAACGTCCGTTCTAACAAACGTCCGGTCGACCAAACGTCCGAGTACCGATTTTAGGCGACTTGTGGGTCACTTTTTGTATATTTTGGATTTTTTAAAAATCCCCTTTGATATCGGGCCAATTTTTCCTATTGGAAATTAATGTGGGCTTTTGACATCAATTGAGATATTCGTTCATTTTCTGATAGAACCCTCAACACCTGAACTGTGAGGCCGGCACACTAACCACTCATCCACGGGGCCGCTGTCAATTGGGATATCTTAGTCAAAATTTGGTGGAATTGTAGGTTTTTGGCAAAAATATCCATACTGGTTGGCTCCTGATATTTCTTTGTAAATTATGTGAATCGGATAAAATGAAAATATCCTAAACCTGTCAGTGATAGGGCATAAATAGAGATTTTTTTGCACTCACAATCACAACGCTCCTGACCGGGAATCGAACACATGCTGCCCGCACTGAAGTTAAACAAATGTACCAATGCACCATTGGGCGGCCTTGGGTCGGAATATCGCATGGAATTGTTGAACATTTCAAAGTTGCAAGAGTGAGAATTGGTCAAAGCATTTGATCTGTGGAGGATGCTGAAAAAATGAGACGGGAAAAATACATTTTTCACTTTTGTATTATGTCGGTGTATTTGAAAGGAAGCAGATGTCTCAATTGGAGTCGGACAAAAGATACCTTGACAAGTCCAACAGGTATTTGGAGAACATCTTGGAAGCCACTAATGCCTACAAAAAGCAAGAAGTCTCTGAATTGAACAGAATAAAGGTGAGGTTTGGATCACTGAACAATTTTTGACAGTTTTTCAGTCATTTTATTGAAAACATGCTGTGAATAGTTTTTTCCTCCACCATTATAATTAAACCTTTCTTAATATTTTTAACTCTTCCTTCAAAAATCAGATTCTCACTACTCCCACCAATGCGTGCAACTTGCGTTCCCGTCTCGTACCGCTCTCCAGCCCAGAACACTTGAATGGTTCCGTTAACAATCCAGATAACATTTGGGCCGAGACACCCCCTTCAGACACAATCGAGATGGCTTTGACTGATGAACTGCGACAAGTGCAGGTAATTAAAATTGTTCTCTTAAAGGTCCCTTTCCAACCAAATCTCCCGTTTTATAAATATAATACTGTCAAACTTAATACATGTAACTTGTTGGAAGTTCCGTGTGTTAAGCGCCATATTTATCTGCCAAGCTCTTAGCAATTGAGATGTGTGTTTGTAGCAAAATTATCTGTTTTTTAAAAATTATTATTAATGATGCCTTATTTCCTCAGGTGCAAGCAGGTCAGGTTCGGGTTCAGCTTGGGGAGGAGGAGCTCAAGAACAGCAAGCTTATGCAACAAATTGCAAAACTGGAAGAGCAGATCCATGTCATGTCACAAGAGTCTGCACTAAAGGAGGAGGTGTGAGATTGTTTTTTTAAAAAGTCACAATTTGCTACAGCATTATTATTTTAAAACCAATTTGACTGAATTCGGATTCAATGCTGGTAAACCATTTTATTTTCCATTTCGTTGTATTTTTCTACTGAGGACTCTGTTTTAGAGGTTCTCCAGGATTCTTGCTAAGCCCGGTGGTGGAATATAACCACTGTAGTTAAAAAATAATAAATAGAAATAAAAATGTTAATAGTTTGGATAAAAAAACTAAAGTACAATTCAAATGGATATGAATATGATTTGTTTTCAATTGACATAAATCCTAGTGAATCTTAAAACAAGCCATTAAACTGACTTATCCCATTTTAGGTAGAGGTAGAGCGTGTGCGGTCGTTTGGTCGCCGGTCTTTTGGTCGCGGTCTTTTGGTCGCCCGGACCCAAACAACGGGCGACCAAAAGACCGACGACAAAACAAGGTAAAACAACATGGTCTATGCATCAATAAAAGCCAACAATGGCCCTGGGCAGTTTTACTGAGCGGACGTGTGAGTGTATAAGAGTTTGTATGTACATGTGTTGTCCCTTTAAGAAGCTACGTCAGTGAGGGTCTTAACAAGTTCTCCAACAAAACACAAAAAAGTACGGGAAATTTGGAGCTTTTCTTTAGCCTAATAATTAATAGGGCATTAAGTATGACTAAATAATAATTTGCAGTTTGTATTTAGGGAATTTGAGCAACCATTTAAATGGTAATTATCAATAACCTTCTGGGCGACCAAAAGACCTGCAACCAAACGACCAAGGTAGAGGGTAGAGGTAGAATTTTCAAATAACGGCTTACTTTAAACACATTCAGCAACTTTCAACGGACCTGGCTAACAAGACCAGAGATCATCTCAAACTGCAGGAGACAATCAACAGCTTGCAAGAGAAACAGCAGTGCGAAGTGAAGACTATGGAAGGTGCAGTTTCTGCCATGTGTTTTCAAAACTTTTTCGTGATGACGAGTAAATGCATCTTGTGCCACTTTCAGTGCTGAGGAATGAGATCCGAGATCTACGGCTGGTGCTGCAGTCATCTGATAAGGAGCTGGCCGCTGTGAAAGAGGAGTTGAAAGTCAGGAAAAGTGAGCAGCAGAAAGAGACGAACCAGCTGTCCAGCAGTCTGATCGCCTCGCAGCTCCAGCTCGACAAAGTCCAGTAAGCAGACATCTGTGCCATCGCTGTCGGCCAATAATATTACTTGAGCAATGTTATCGTGCCAGGCTGGATTGGGAGCAGCTTCTGGAGCAGCACCGGACTCTGCAGGATTCTTTTGACCAGCTGCAAGCTGAAGCAAAGTTTGATGCAGACCACGCGAGACAGAAGATGCAAGACGGGGAGCAAAAAATCAGTGAACTACAGGCTCAGATTATGGTCAGTCAACCCAACTTTGACTGTGTCCCTGTGAACCTAACTGTTAACCTTTCACAGTGCACTAATGTAACTTGTTACGGTTATGGTTGCTAACTTGACAACCTCCGTAATTCCAGTGTTTTTTACCTCAGGAATTAAACAACTCTCTGGAAACAGCGCAAGAGCACACAAGCAGCCTGACCTACCAGTTAAGAGAGAATAAGGAAAGTACATCAAAGTAAGTTTTACAATTGTTTTGCTTTGAGAAATATTTTTAGAATACATTCAAGGTTTCCCCTTATAATTTCAGAGAACTGAGTGTAACTAATGAAGAGAACACACAGCTGAGTAAGCAAGTCACAGATATGACTGTACAATTCCAACAGCAGGTTAGTTGCCAAAGACAATGCTAAAAACACCAATGATTTTAATGCTTAGTAAGTTTATTAAGTTACATACTTCATTTCCATTTAAAGGTGTCCAAACTTGATCATCTGGAGCAAAATCTCTGCACTGCAAACGAAAGCACAAAAGGCCTGAACCAGAAGATTGAACAGGACAAAGTAGTCAATTATTGTCCTTTTCCACATCTTTCCAGCATGTCTTCTCCCAGTCTAAATGTCTTTTATTTTTGTCAGGTTGTCATCCTCGATCTGATCAACCAAACTAGAGACCTACGCAGCGATCTTAATCATAAGGAACAGACCATTGCACACCTTACAGGAGACATCAGTGATATCAAGGTATTTTCCTATTTAACAGGCCACTCATTTGATTCATTAACTGCCATTGTTGCCACCAGATAATAATGACAATTCAACGTATTAAATATCCCAAGTCATGAGGACCAACTAAAGAGCATGAAATTTTTTATTCTAGACACTTGCAACTCAAATTGAGACTGGTTTTGCACCGATATCAATTTTTGGTTCCCAATACAGTGGTATCTTGAGATACGAGCTTAATTTGTTCCGGGACTGAGCTCGTATGTCGATATTCTCATAACTCGAATGAACGTTTCCCATTGAAATGAACTAAAAACAAATTAATTTGTTCCAACCCTCTGAAAAAACACCAAAAACAGGATATTCGATTGGAAAAAATGTTTTATTTCTTCTAATCTGCCATCTATTAACAAAGTAACACTTAACTAGTAGTTTAATATTACTAAAATGTGTTTAATAGTAGTAAAATTATACGGATTTCGAAGGGGGGAAAGAGAGGGGGGCGCTTTTTGCACAGCAACACGCTCGTTTCATAACATAAACAAATTTAAATGAACTTGGATTACGAAGCAGACACACTCAAAAATAAATTTAATCTAACCTTACACTAAACTTAATTCTAATTTTGTATTAAAGTTTGATACCTTTCTTCTCCCGGGTTGGCTCATTGCCCCGCCTCCACCCTGTCTTTCACTATCTTTTGTATTCCCTTCAAAATATTCCGAAAATGATGCACACAAATGTCCTCACAATAGGATAACACACGGCCACTTGCCAACTCCTCGTATTAGCGATCGCTCCGCCATTCGCGCTGTGTGACGGGAAAAAAACACTGAAAAAAATGCTATGCTCCGCCCAGTGCTCGTAGATATCTGTTATACACGAAAGAGATGCGGCTAAAAAGACAGTGCGCTAAAATAATAAACAGCCTCCCATGTCTTGGCCACCTGGCTTTCTCGTATCTCGAAATTTGTCTCGTATCTAGAGATAATTATTTGGTCGAAATTTTACTCGTATCTTGAAATGCTCGTATGTCGGGGTGCTCATATGTCGAGGTACCACTGTACAATGCGTGGTATCAACCAATGCAGAAACTGTAACCGATAACATGTCCATTGAATTTGTTTTTCTTTTACTAATTGTAAATTACTGCCTACTCTCTTGAATGTATAGAAAGTGGTCTCATGGCTTGGTTAGACATTACTTAACTCATTGTCTGCCCTTGACAGCGTTAGATGGCATGCGAAACTGGTGGCCATCTTGGGTAGGGCAAGAGGTTGGAAACTGGTCTTAAAAAAATTCATTTTGGAGAGCATCGGCATGTTATTAATATGATTGAATTTTAGGACTGTACTGATAGTGGTATTGGTACGAGTGCAACACTAACAAATCTGGCTAAATGGCATTCAATATTATGATTTTTTTTTAAGTACATTTTAGTGGCACTTTAGGTTTTTTTTAAGTTCTCAA
This sequence comes from Stigmatopora argus, assembly GCF_051989625.1. NCBI lineage: Eukaryota > Metazoa > Chordata > Actinopteri > Syngnathiformes > Syngnathidae > Stigmatopora > Stigmatopora argus. Next base: position 11,602,992 of record NC_135401.1, on the reverse strand, counting down.
AAAGTGTCACTTGTCCTAGTATGGGTTTAGGGGCATTAAAATAATTATACTGTCATGTACCGTTTTATTATTCCATGTAAAACAAGTATAAGGCTAGCTTACGTCTTTTTTTTATTTTTTATTTTTTTAAATTGCAGTGTTGTCCTTGCTTGATATATGTATTTTACTGGCATTTTATTTACTTTTTTATATATCGAAGCATATTTGATTTCCTGACATACAGACCAACAGACTGTCAAAACATGAAGATAGACAGAATTTAATTTTTGTCCGATATAGAAGAGATAATGATACTTTTTGGAACACTCAGGCAAAGATTTCTCCTACTCAGATTTCAGTTTTCTCAGGTTTCTTTTTTTATGGCAGCATCATAGACCTAATGGTTCACCAGCCTCAAAAATCAAATAAACTGGCGTTCCTGTTTCAGGCCAAATACAATGCCGCCTGCTTGGAACGAAAAGAAGTTGGGGAGCAAAAGACTAAATTGCAAGCTGAAATCACAGAATTTAAAGAAACAGTGGAGAGGACTATTATCTCCAGCAAAATAGAGGTAAGTTTATTGTGACTATTTAACATCAGTCTGACCATGTTTCACTGTTGATTAAAAGAAGCTTGTGTTGATGTTGTTGGCCAGGTTGAAGTGCTGCAGGACGAGCTCAATTATGCAAATGAGGAAGTTGAAAGACTTACTAAAGTCTTAGATGAGCACAACAACATTCTTCAAACTGCCCAAGAGCAATCCACTCAGAAAGACATTGAAATCCAGCATCTCCAGCAGAAGGTAATTGTCTTGATTCAGAATCTAATCTGCTCAGTATGTGATAGAATACCGTATTTATTTGAGTATAGTAATGCACAAACTGTTGTACCAAACAACTGAAGCAAAGTTCGAGTGCGCATTATACACGAATCCCGGTGAAAAACTGCCCTCCGTTGGTGAAAGAGTCTCCTCCGCAGCCTTTATAATGGGAGACATAATACCTCTCTTTGCCCGCCAGATGGCGAAAATCTACCTTCTTTGACAAAAGCCAGCCCTCTTCAAATAGCCTTCGGCAAGTTTATAGGGTGAAGGGGTTGAAAATAAAAAAAAAGTTGCTCCAGGGAAATGTTAGCGGGGCACCTGCTCACACGAGTCCGCCCAGGAACAATTAAGAAGAATGGAATCCGTTGTTTGGTGAATCTGATGATGATGAGACTTTGAATTTTTTAAAATATGATGATGATGAAGTAGACTCGAAAGATTTCAAATTATAAATTCCATTTGAGAATTGTGTTCGTATTGGTAGTACCGTATTTTCACGATTATAAGGCGCACCGCATTATAAGGCGCACCCTCAATGAATGACACTTTTTTTCCATATATAAAGCACACTGGATTATAAGGCGCCCTGTCTATTTTGGAGAAAATTTAAGACTTAAGTGCGCCTTATAGTTGTGAAAATATGGTAGTTTGTTTTACCAGGTTTCAGTAACATATGTTGCGAATAAATGTTTTCTCATGGCGACATGTGTTCAGCATATGCCAGTTACGAGTACTGGTGCAATCCTTGATGTGAGCTGAGAAAAACTAGAAAAAAAATGTATACCAATTTTTAGTCACAAATTATGGGTGCGCGTTATACACAGGTGCGCATTATACTCGAATAAATACGGTACTTTGATTTTCTCAGGTGCAGCAGCAACAAGAAGCTGTGGAAAGAACAATACCGAGGGTAACTATTTTCTATAATGGTCGCTAAGTGCGTGGCTCAATGGCGTGGTCAAAAAACACCCTTTTCTTTTTGCACTTGCAAGACCCCCTGCACCCCGGGAAGCTTCAACCGAGACCTGACGCAGGTCCTGGAGATTCAGGAGAGGGAACTGGAGAATCGGCGGTCCTCCATGATGACCATGGAGATCCTCTTAGCGGAGCTCAATTCCGAGAGAACTGCCAAGAATGAGGAGATTCGACGGCTCAAAGTAGGAACACCATACCTGTCAACCTCTGCCGATAACTGCCCTTTTAAATGATTATGATTCCCCTTACAAGCCCCCAAAAAACCTTACAAACACCGTGTTTGTAAGGTTTTTTGGGGGCTTGTAAGGGGAATCATAATCATTTATAAGGGCAGTTATCGGCAGAGGTTGACAGGTATGGAACACTGTTGGGATGCAAGTTATTTGAGTTCCAAGCATGCAAAAAATCTAATTGCTACCTCCATAATAAAGAGATTGAAAAGATTTTGAGGGCTTTTCTTTCTCCCCAGACACAGCTGAATGAGAAAGAAGTGGCCTACATAGAGATTCAAGGCTTGCGTGAACAGTTATATAGCAAATCGGCTCATAATGGAAATATAAACAGGTCGAGTCAAGTCATCCATTCACCACGTTGTGCTAAAATCAAATTGGAAATAATTGAATATTTTTTTGCTGTCTACCTTTCAGCGAGGAGCTTCATCATGGCATCATTCAGTCTATTCTTAAAGAGAGAGATGAGAGGGTTTGTTTATGTTCCGCTTTATTTGGTTGTTTTCAGGTTTCTTCATTCATGTTTTTGTGATTCTCTTGTACAGGATAAATTGATGCAAAAGCTTTCGGACACACAAAAAAAGTAAGCTGATTGTATAAGACAATGTTTTTTTTCCCCCAACGCAAGTCATTCGATTGTGTTTCTCTTTGCTTAGATTGCAGTCCCAGGAATCTGCATTGGCCGAATCACAGGCTTGTGTTGAGGAGCTGTCCTCAGAAATTCAGAATCGCCGTGTAGAGTTGAGCCAACGAGTCCAGGATGAAGACAAGCTCCTCAAGGTCATTTCCCAATGTTTTTCCTTCCAAATGAATGTTAAAAAATTAGCATATCGCATTGATCAGTCAAATTGTCTCTTCTTTCAGGAGAACGAGGTTCTCCGTCGGCAGAATGTTCAGCTGTCAGAGGAGAATGGAAAACTGGTGGGACACAAGAACCATAAACAGAGGATTGAATATTTGGTTAAGTTGAAGAAGGAGAACACCAGACTAAAGGAGGTGAATATTACCCCTGTCTGGACGATTAACTCATTGGCTGCCATTGACGAGGATAAGCGTCCAGTCAATTTCAACTGTAAGGTTGTGGATGAATGTTCATTTGTTATCCCTCCCACTTCAAATTAATTGGACGTCTGCTCTCGACATTAAATTCACTTCATATCCATAGAAGTCATCCTGGACTTCAGGCGGAACAAGCCCGCTTCACTATGCTAACCTCACTTGGACTACTTATATATTCATTTCTTATGTATTGATTATTTATTTGTCTGTCTGTTGTTATTTGTGCACTACGGTGAAAGCTTTAAATCTCGTTATACTGGTATAATGACAAAAGCATTCAATTCACAGCTGAGGGATGAAAAGAGACACGTTTGGACATCTTTCATCGTCAATGGCACTACAAGAGTTAAACATTTGTTTTTTGTTTTTTTATTCTCTTAAAGGAAAATGAAAAACTTCGATCAGAGATGAGCCCAATTCAAGACAACACTGGACCTTTGCCGTGAAGCTGGACATCTTTGGATTTGTAAATATAGTATTTTTAGTGGACATATGCCTTTACCATTAATTGTTTTCTTAGTCATTTTTTAAATTTTGTAATTTAGTTTTAATTTTATCAGACTGATGGGAATAAAAGATTTTTTTCAATATACCTGGATTAAATTCATTCCAATTACTTTTTAACCAAACAAACTCGTAACAAGGTTATTTCATGTACTTTAAAGTTCAATGTTGTGGTCAGTTTGTATTATTTATTGTGTGCTTTTTGACATATTAAGATACTATATATTACTATACGTGTCAATTCATGTCGTCCCACTTCGCCCCCTAGCGGCCACCTTCATCTTAACCCAAGGGTATCCTCAGCTGCATCCATTAAACGATTCATTATAACAATTCCACCATGAAGAAAACTTTCACGGCCGAGCAAATTTCCAACTGGTTCGTCTCCGGGCCAACTTTTGCTACCATTAAACTCACAGAAGAGGTGGTCGACAAGACATTATCCGATCCATTGTCAGAAAGGACCAGGTAGGTTCGATTTTTAAACAATAACAAGTTCAAATTCGCTGAAGTTCACTCGTTTGGCTTTTCCATGCACGTGCGCTGTTTTCGTTCTAATTTTAAATCTTTTCTGGGGCAGACAAAACCATGACAAATGGGAAAGACACTTAACATTTATTATTGTTTTTGGATGCTGTCCTTGGCAAGCAATTATCTAAAGCTTTAACTCATGGATAGCTTAAGTACTTGAGGCCTACCTATCTAGTATGCATGTTAGTAATTTTTTTCAAAATGGCCACTTTCCATTTACTATTTGTTGATTGTATCGTTGTCCATTTTTTTAAACACAAAACGAAACAACAAATATAAGTTGAAATTATAAACTTTAATCAATGTTTTTGAATGCTGTCGATTGACTATTTACTACCACGATATCACGAGTGGCCAGACAGATCAACGTTTTTGCGAAAATACACACTCCAAAAGTTCTATTATTGAAAAGAAGCCTCGCTTTGACTTCACAGAGGACATGTGGGTATCCATTATTAAACAAAAGTTATATCCACAGCCCTGATGTGCTGACAACCGTACACGATCAGAAGCAAAAACAGTTCATTATCCTTTTAAAATTCATATTTTTACAAGATTATTTAGCTAATAGAATATTAATAATAAATTTAACACATTGTGTTCATACAATGTTGGATCTTTGTGTATTTTATTCCTTTTCTTTCTATATATTTAATAATGTGAACCGTGTACAGTGTTACCTCGAGATACGAGCTTAATGCATTCCGGGACTGAGCTCGTATGTCAATTTACTTGTAAGTCAAATGAACGTTTCCCATAGAAATGAACTAAAAAACTAAATAATTTGTTCCAACCCTCTGAAAAAACACCCAAAACAGGATAATGGATTGGAAAAACATTTTATTTGTTCTAATTCGCCATCTATTAACAAAGTAACAAATAACTAGTGGTTTAGTGAAGTAGTACTCCTCTCGTATTAGCGAACAAGCTCCGCCGTTTGCACTGACTAACGGGGAACAAAAAAAAAACACTGAAAATAATGCAACGCTCCGTCCAGTGCTCACGAGGGAGTTGCAGAGAGAGAGACAGTCCCCATGATGTTCTTATGAGCAGCCCCTCGTGTCCGCTGTATATATCAAAATTTGTCTCGTATATCAAGATAAATATTTGCTCGAAATGTTGCTCGTATCTCAAATTACTCGTATGTTGGGGCACTCGTTTGTCGAGGTATTACTGTAGTACATTTTTGAGCTTAGAAATGACGTCAGGACATTAAAGAATGGGTCATGACATCAGGACATGAAAGCGTGGTCATGACATAAGAACATGAAAGCGTGGTCATGTGACCAACAAAGGGCTGTTGGGCAGGACGTGCTTTGTTCAGACTCGTTACAGTTGAAAGAGGACGCGTGCAACAATTTGGTTAAGGCTTAGCAGCTCATGTCAGAAAGCGCACACGTTAAGAACATTTTAGGTGTTGTCTATTTGTTTATAAGAGATTCCTTTGTTGGAATTCTTTTGTTATAAATAACAATTTTCTGCTGTAATATTTGTCGTTTCAATTTTTCACGGTGTTGTCGTTGTTTGATGCTTGGAGGAAATAAAAACATTATTCCCGTCATACATCAGTTGATGCAAGAGCGTTAAGGGCAGCTAAATACAACTACTATGCTACTGCTCCATTAACATTGTCACTGTCACAAAAGGAGCAGGATATTTGTTTAAAACTTTGGGAAGAACACAGGGATCGACATGCACAGTGTTTACATATTTTAGATTAAATTCATGCTTGTAGAAAAAAATTCTAAAGTGTGTTTACTGTACTACTTTTATTTGATATTAGGAGACTACATATTCCATTTAGGGCGACACGAGTGCACAGGGATGAGCATTTTGTCCACAAAGGGCCACATTAAGTGCAAGTTTTTACCCCAACCGAACAAAATGACATGCTCTACAATTGGCTGGAAACCAATTCAGGGTGTACCCTGCCTACTGCCCATTGTTAGCTGGGACAGGCTCTAGCACCCCCGTGACCGTTGTGAGGACAAGTTCAACAAGATGAATGAATATTCCAATTACAGTACATGGTGTAACCTTAGACCAAGGGTGGGCAAACTAGAGCCATACCTCTACTTACGAAATTAATTGGTTCCAAGACTTTTTTTGTAACTTGAAAATTTCGTAAGTAGAGGTGTACTTTATATGTAAATTCTCTAATTGGTTCCATGGTCCTCACACAACTACCAACTAAATCCTTTAAAATTGGTCAGAGGTTCCCTATTTTGAGTGAAAGATGTGAGAAAACACAAAAATTAGAGAAAATTATTAGGAAATGATTTATTAATGTCTTAAAATAAATAAAGCATATGAAAATGTGCCCCTGCGCCGCTGAAATATCTCTCCCTGTGGCGTTTATAGCTGTAATATCCGTGTTTGTCCGCCAGATGGCGGCAAGAGTCGGTTCTACCACAGCCGAAAGCCGTCCACTTTGTAGTACATTTTAGACTTTAACGTTTACATGTGCCCTTTGTCTGTGTGTGTGAAAATATGTGCCGTGTTGCATTTGTAGTTTTTAATCGCTTAATAAGGGGAATTCAAAATAAAATAACGGATAAGGAATTGCATTCACTTTTTGGGGGATTTTGTAACTTGGATCTTTTTCATATCTCGAGTCACTCATTTGCATATAAAAAAAATTGTAAACTGAAACCTTCGTACCTAGAGGCATTCGTAAGTAGTATGACTATTCCACAAGGGCCGCAGTGGGTGCAAGTTTTCGTTAAACCAATAAGAGGAAACCTTTCCACGAATCTGGTACGTTAGAAGTACAATCAGTGGATTGCAGACAGGTACTTCTTGTTTTCTGCAGAAATCCCATTGGTTAAACCAGACATGGGCAAACTACGGCCCGCGGGCCATATACGGCCCGTTAGACCTTTTAATCTGGCCCGCCGACGTTGTCCAAATTATTATTATTATTTAAAAAAAAAAAAAATATTATTATTATTTTTTTTTTAATGCGGTCAAAATACAGGAAATCATTGGATGACCTGCATGAGCAATTCTGCCGTCGGTTTTGTGATTTTGGAAAAATTGACAGCTGGTGTCATGCCCTTTCTCACAAGACCCGGAAACGGTTCCACAGGAGTTGCAGTTGGAACTGATTGATCTCCAATGTGACAAGTTCAACTCCCTGAAAGTCTGAGTTTTAGGCTTCATTAAGTGCAGCCAAATTTCCAAACATCCAGAAGATGGCACAGAGGATTCTGGTGTTATTTGGCTCTACATATGTGTGAACAGACCTTTAGTCTAATGAAAACCAAGAAAGCACCCCCATAAATCCCAGATGAGTGATGAGTATCTTCATACATTAGTCCTTTTTTCTGTTTATGTTTCATATGCACTGTTAACGGATGCAGTTTTTTTATATGTATCGTATCTTGTGCTGACCCGGCCCGCCTGTCAAATTTTCAGTCAATGTGGCCCTCGGGCCAAAAAGTTTGCCCAACCCTGGGTTAAACTGTCTGTGTTGGATCGGTTGGAACAAAAACCTGCACCCACAGCGGCTCTCGAGGACCCGTTTGCCCACCCCTGCCTTAGACCATGTAGCTATTCAATCTATAAAATATGTTTTCCATCTACAAGTCAAAGAAATGACTCAAGAAACCATAGAATCATTCACTCTGGAGAGTTTCCTCTCTGTATTCCATGACTCCATTGTGTGGGAACTGGATAGTAATATGGAAGTTCCCATTCCCGTCTTCCTGTGAGCCAAGTGGTGTACCACATGACCTTATCTACATATCCAGACACAGTCGGGATCTCCTCCCTTGACTTTTCATCACTACTGCTCACTTCAACCTTTGGCTCCAATTTGTTGTTTGCCCAAAACGCCGTCGGTGGGCACATTGTTGCCTTTTCTGACAGGTTGTGGTCTTCGCCACATTTCCTTTGATCGACATCTGTCAACACCCTCTTGAAGACAGAGATAAGACCCAAAGGCATCACTTTGCTGGCCGCAAGCACCTCGTGAAACCTGTGGGGTCACATAACATGCAGATAATTGTTCAAAAATGGTTGAGTAGCATTATTATTAGGTTATTTTGCACTGCTAAATTATTATTAACGGCTCAGTGTACCGTGCCAACATGGCGACATGGGTCACCTGACAATCTACTTTATCCTTCTCAAGGCAGGCGTTGTACATTTACAACAACTAAACGCTAATTACCGAATGAATCCACATTAATATGTTAGGATCATAAGAACATCATGGCCACTGTCTTTCTGGTCGCAACTCCCTCGTGAGCACTGGGCGCAGCGTTGCATTTTTTCAGTGTTTTTTTTACCGTTAGTCAGTGCGAATGGCGTATATACTACTTCTCGTTGGCAAGTGGTTGTGCGTTATTCTATTGCGAGGACATTTGTGTGGATCATTTTTGGAATATTTTGAAGGGAATCCAAAAGCAAACAACTCTCGATAGGTTGCATCTGAAAGTCAGGGTGGAGGCAGGGCAAATAGAGCCAACCTGGGAGAAGAAAGGTATCCAAATTTAAAACAAAATTAGAATTACATTTAGTGTAACATCAGATTAAATTTATTTTTGAGTGTGTCTGCATCGTAATCCAAGTTCATTTAAATTTGTTTGTTATGTTACAAGCGTGTTGCCTTGCAAAAAGTCTACCCCCCTGTCACTCTCTCTCCTTTTCACGAAATCCGTCAAATTTTAGTATACTATTAAACACATTTTAGTACTATTAAACCACTAGTTATTTGTTACTTTGTTGATAGATGGCGAATTAGAACAAATAAAAATGTTTTTCCAATCCAATATCCTGTTTTGGGTATTTTTTCAGAGGGTTGGAACGAATACATTTGTTTTTAGTTTATTTCTATGGGAAACGTTCGTTTGAGTTACGAGAAAATCGACATACGAGCTCAGTCCCGGAATCGTATCTCGAGGTACCACTGTACAGTTTTTTTTTCTTTTGCCAACTTTTATTTTGAGCCACAGGGGGTAATACAAATAAACATGGAAAAAGGCAGACATTTTGATGTGTTTTCAGGTTAGAAAAATTTGGAAGTCAACTATTGAAATAATGGTCGTGATTGGAAATGCAGCGAATCTGTTTGTATGATGCTTTAGAAGCAATTCTTTCTCTTCACCTCATGTTCACATGACCCGATAGTGTGACATTAACACGCAGTGGCTTGGTTGGCAGCCGGCTTGCCTTTCCTACCCCCTTTGGCTCATGTAAGGTTCGCCTGCTGTCGGGCTGCGTTTTGATGGCAAAGCAGCTTTCGCCTGCTGACAACACGGAAATGTGAGGATGGCACGGTTTCTGCAAAACACCTGGAGATTACTGCCGCAGCACAAACAGGCGAGATGCCGGCACACAACGTTTCCAGTTGGTCCAGCTCTGATGTGGGGATGATGGTTTGAAACCGCGGGTGATCCACAAGGCCACGGGTAAGAGGGTGCTCCAGTTCAAGAGACCTGACCCTCCGCTCCTGCACATGCCACAAAAGCTCTTGAATAAGCTCGTGCCTCGGTCTGTCCTTGGGGCATCGCCAAGATGAGGCTTCGGTTTGTGCAGATGTGTCGTGTGACCATTTGAGCCAACGGAAGCGGGGCATGGCAAGGAAAGCACTGTAAAATACAAAAATATGAGATTTAGATATCTTTGAATGTCAACCACTGTAAAGCTAGCTTCAACCTTATGATGTATTGTTAAACTTGGGTAAAAGTCATTTTTTATTCAATTTTCATTTCCAATTTGTGGTTTATACATTGTACTGTCCATGATGGAAATAAAGCACATGTAAGTTATTGACTGAGTGCAAATGTGCAGAGTTTGAACACACAAGTATTTCATTTTGTGTTTGCATATACAGTCTTCCCTCAATTATCGCGAATTCACTTAGCAATTTTTTTCTTCTATTAATTGTAAATAAATAAAGTTTAAAAGTTCATAAAAATGGAAAAAATCCATGCTGAACCTAGCAAGCCGAAGCCACTCCCCTGTCTTCCGCTTGCTACTAGGACTCAGCACTGAAGGATAAGGTAGTTATAATAGGGGTGACCCGATTTTTCGATTATCGCGGATATATCTGGTCTACATTAACTGCGATATTCGAGGGATTACTGTAACACTCTTTTCTAAGTACATCATGGCACCACTGAATGATTACATAGATGTTATTAAAAGCATAATCACTTGTTCCCCTAACCCTTGTTTATTTCTTCTTAAAATTAAAATATATGTATTAAATTGAAATAAATTAAAGGTTTATCTTATTACTAGAATAATGGAACTAATATTCAAAAGAATGATCAAATAATGGACATGACCTCATCCTCACGAACTAGTGAAGGAAATATTTCCGCGATTGGCATTGTTAATAAAACATTGCTGCAGTAAAGTTAAAATTAGCTTTAAACATAATTGAAACTTGGAACGTACTGTACATCCAAGGAGGAAAGGTGAGTACTTACAAAAAGCAGGATTTTGGCGAGCAAATTGTGATGGAATAAAAGCCCTCAGATGAGTCCACTTCCTCGTTTTCTTGTCCAATACAATCCAAGGTAGCATTTGCTCTTTGTGTTTCAGTTATTTTCTTGTTGCCATCATCACCGCCATTGCTAGTGTCCTGGACTCATCCAAGAGAGTTAGTCACACTGTGACGTGCAAGTGCTGTCACCTTTCTTGTTCGGATTCTCTTTCCACGCTTGGTCAGATGCTTTGTGTTTGCACTAGAGAAGAAAGAAAGCAGGCGAGCACGTGTTGTGGTACCATCAAGGATAGTACCTCCCCTTGCTTGGGGCGAGTGAGAATTTACAAATGGCACTAATATGGTCTCCATCTAATGGCTAGTATGTGTTCAAGGTTGAATAAATGTGGATCTTTTTTGCTTTTCAACATTTAGATAAATTGTTATAAGGTACTGAAAATAAACTTGTTTTGCTTTAGTTAGTCTTTTCAATATTTTTTTGGTGTAATTATTCTCGATATATCGCGATATTATTGCGCAATTTTTGGATCGATTCAATCGGGCAAATATATTGTCTCAACTGATTGTCGATATGCACTATTATGGACAAAACAATTTCTTCAACTAATTTTCCAATCATTAATATGGAGACAATATACCCTTATGCAAGGACACCACCAATTCAATTCTAATAAATGTTTCTTCTTAAATCAAATAGAAATTATAACAAAATAAGGTAAATATTGACAAGCAAATAAATGTAAATCATTGGCCAAAACTATAAACTAACCTGTTGCTTTGCTATGAAATACTCAATGACTGGTTTTAATCTTTTTTCCCCACAACATTACCCATGATAGATAAAAAGGACAATGTCATTGTTTTTATTTTTTAAACCAGCCCCTTAAATGCTCCTGATGAAGAGAACCAGAAGAGTGTGAAGATAAAAGATCACCGACCAAGTGAGTATGAAAACCTTGCAGTTGTCAAATCTCACAATAAAAAAACAATATATACATATATATATATAGTATATATTAGAGGATTTAACGATATATGAGCCTTATAAGATCGTCAACATGTTAAAGCCCTTAACGATCTGCTGTCCTCATCGCCCACCACTGGTGTATATAATGTGTATATAGATGCAAAAAAACAATATAATGGTTTCATTTCATTTCTGAAGCCTTGGGAAGCCCACCTCCACCACTTGAGAGCTCCAAAACCCCCAACTTGCCCATTACCAAAAACAGACAGGAGGTAATTTGTAAACACAAAACTTGATTGAGTTTTTTCAATCCAAATAAAAATGTCACATTTATTATCGTGCATCTTTTCAGTATATTGAATCAACATCCCTTTGTTGAATGACAATGACTTTTTAAATGAACCATAATGAATCTTTGTGTGTATGCTCCATTTCAGCTGATTTCTTTCATAGAAAACAACTCTGTTGTTATTGTTCGTGGAGGCACAGGCAGTGGCAAGACTACCCAGCTGCCACAGTACATTCTGGACCACTACAATGATAAACATGCCCCTTGTAACATTGTGGTCACGCAACCACGCAAACTTGGTGCCACCAGCATTGCTCGATGGGTAGCCACTCAAAGAAACTGTACCTGCGGAACTCTGGTTGGATATCAGGTGGGCGCAAGATTTTTATTCATACATACTGTGTACTGTACAAAAGCTTCAACCACAATGTCACATTATCCTCTCCACTAATTATTTTTTTTAGTTTTAGGTAAGTCGTAGGTATTTGTATAGTACATTTCAACACATGGTAATTCATAGTGCTTTTAAGTACAGGATGGGTGATAGCACAAAACATAGCTATCTCAAGACGTTAATGTTGAATCTGTGGACATTTTCGAGAGATGACATTTGGCTTGGGGGACTTTTCCTCCAATTCCTTCCTTTTTTGTAAGTTGAAAGGAAAGCTCTCTTCTAAAAAGAATTTGCCTGCAGCAATGTGTTTGCTCAAGTCAATGGGAATTTTCTTTAAAATTCATGTCAGTGGACAAATGTTTCCTCTCTCTGCATGCCATTTGGGGGGCCGATTCGGTTCATTCGGAATTGTGGCAAAAGTTAAAGTATAGTATATACTACAATGATACCACGATTTGGACTAAGTCATTCCTGAAGTATTTTAGTAACATCATTTTTTTTGCAAGTAGAGACGCATTTTACATTTACAGTCATTCGTTCCAACTGTTCTGAAGTCCCAATAGTGCCCCCAAAACCCTTTAAAATTATTCATATAGACCAATTTTGGATGAAATATGTGCAAAACACAATAAAAAGAGAAAAAAAGATACGAAAATTATTTATTATGCCATTAAAATGAATAACACAATGCAAATATATTCATTTTCCTGCGTGCGTAGTTGAGGGAGGAGGAGGCAAACGTTTGGCAGCTAAGTAAACATACGTACACATACAAGAAAACACAACTTAAAATTCTGTTATGTTTTGTAAAATATTGATCCGACGATTGCCTTGACAACTCTTCATCACGTAAAATGCACAGGGCATATGTCGTCAAGCTGGGCAAAAGCAAGCCTCGTGAACACTTACCTAAGAGCCTGCTTGTTTGGTTCACTTGCACTGGGAATGACTAAACAAAGGATAAAGCTGCATTAAGCAAGACTATTCTATATTGGCCGTTTGGAGTGCGGCGTTTTGGGGTAAGGCTTCATGGAGACCCAGCCTTTCCGAGGCATTGCCAGGCCAGCAGAGCTAGCCAGAAAAAAAACTGTCCCTAAGCACAGACAAATAGACTTAGGGACAGTTTTTTCCCACAGCCATCAGGACTCTGAACTTGTATTAGCATGACACACAATCCCTTCTGTGCAATAACAATTTGCAATATCTTAAATCGTGTGATATTTTAGAATTTACCTTGCCAGGACGTGACTTTTTATATATTTGTATTACTTATTTATATTTTTACTGGGAAAACGCACTTTGTGGAGTAGCACCACCAATTTCGTTATATGTATGATGACAATAAAGGCTTTTGATTTGATTTTGATTTTTTTCAAAATAAAATACAGGATGCCACGAGGATGTTGGAATTTCTTTTGTATGTAGAGACAAAATGTTCCCATTGAGTCCCTTCTTAACCTGAATGTTTTGTATGTAGAGACATTTGTAAATAGAGGCACCATACATACATATTCATAGCTTATTATATGCACACCGTAACCTAAAAACGTCCTTTATAGCCTTAGTAATAAACAGTAAGTGACTTTCTATCTTCATTCTAGGTTGGACTAGAGAAGAAGGCTACTGAGGACACCCGACTGATTTATGTAACAACAGGGGTACTACTGGAAAAACTTGTTTTTGCCAAGACCCTCACAGAATTTTCTCATATATTCATTGATGAGGTCTGTAAACATCAATGTGTCAAAATTCTAGTTAAAAAGAGGAAATAAAAATATAATCTTGCGTCTTGTCCCAAGGTTCACGAGCGGAACGAAGAAATGGATTTTCTCTTGCTGGTTGTGAGGAAACTTCTAAACACCAACTCTCGATATGTTAAGGTGACTAGAATCGGAGATGTTGAATTGTTTGAGTCATCTTTAACAGTAAATGTGCTGTTCCAGGTAATCCTCATGTCAGCCACCATCAACTGCAGACAGTTTTCCGAGTACTTTAGCACCCTTGTTCAAGGAAAAATGAGCCCAGCTTATATCTTTGAGGTGGAGGGGACCCTTTATGGCATTGAGGACTTTTACCTGGATGACCTCAAGGACTTGAGTCCATATTATGTACAGTCTCAAATTAATTATTGCTGATGCTTTCTTTTGAGCCGTGTGTTTGTTTCCTAATGTGTTTTTATGTTTGCTTTAACAGCTGGATTCAGCAAGTTTGGATAATGCCTGTATCCGAGCTCCGACATATGCGCTTGCAATCTCCCTCATTGAGAGCTTTGACAGGATGGAGATCAAAAATATCAGGTGGACACTCAGTTCATGAATTGCGTGCATTTCGGCAGCCTCCAATGGAGACTCAGTGGTGGAGTTTCTGTTTTCACAGTGATGCAGAGAAAGACGGCGGTGTGAGCTTCTCAGAAAGAGGCAGTGTACTCGTCTTTCTACCAGGCATTTGCGAAATAATATGCATGCAGCAAGCCCTGGCCAAGCTGGTCAACAGGAGGTTATGATTAAATTAGTCATTGAAACTCATTATTTTTATTTTTTATTTTTTTACTTGACCTCATAAAGACTTGACATTCATATATGTCGACCTCACATTTTGGGGCATGTTGGCTACAATATTAAGATATAATATACAGTAAGAGAGATGTCTACATATGTGAATGTCAGGTTTAGTGAGGTTTCAATTTTAATGACATTTGGATTCGTTTTTGTATTTTCCATATATTTCTTATACCAAAGTACTGTATTTGCCGCACTATAAGGCGCAACTCAAATACTTGGAAAAAAACTGGTGGTGCGCTTTAGAATCTGATGTGCCTTTATGTATGGATCAATATTGGTAAATCATTGTATGAAATGCTCTTTAGAACAGTTCCATCTAGTTGATCTAGAACACAATTAATAACCAACACTACTATTATTACTACTACAGCTCCATCGAGTGAATATATAACACAGTCCCCTACTACTAATACTACCTACACCACCTACTACTACTGCATTTTATAATCCGCATTGCTCTTATATATGAAACAAATTTAAGATAGGCCATTCATTGAAGGTGTGCCTTATAGTTCGGTAAATACGGCACATTTATAAACTAATATCTTTATACAAGCAACATTCAAATGAATAAAAACGGAATTTAATGTTATGCCCCCAATGATACACATATTAGATTTTATTTTTCATAGTATTTATTTAAATTGCTGATGGTGAACGCTCATCTTCCAGTGCTATTATTTGGCATTAAACAGCCAATGATTTAAATGAGTGCCTTTTTAAAGGGTTGTTTGTCCTTTGCTCGTGCATTTTTTAGGTTGCATGTTTATGCCCTCCACTCTACTATTACATTGGAAGAGCAATATGGTGTATTCTTGCCACCAGTTCCTGGATACAGAAAGGTAAAAATGTTTGATTCTTCTCATTTCTTCCTTTCTGGATTAATTATAGTATTCTGACGTTGACAGGTCATCCTTTCCACCAATATTGCAGAAAGCTCTGTGACTGTGCCCGATGTCAAATATGGTGAGATCTCTTAACTTTTAGTCAGTGTGGTCCTTCAAGATTTGGCTATAATGTCACGTTTCACTACATTGGTTCCTTTTTTTGTGCAGTTATCGACTTCTGCTTGACCCGCCAATTGATTTGCGACAAAGAAACCAACTATCAATTCCTCAGTCTTTCCTGGGCAGCAAAGACCAACTGCAACCAACGTAGAGGTACGGCACAAGCTGAAGTACAATCAAATGAGTATATTCAGATGTCCTCCTCTTATCTGCTAGGACGAGCGGGTCGAGTTTCGAAAGGGTACTGTTACCGTCTTGTCAGCAAAGACTTCTGGGAAAAACAAATTCCGGACTACATGATACCGGAGATGCTGGTATGTGCTTTGAATCAGTTATGGTACCCCGGTGGTCTTCATCTGATGGTTCTTGTGTGTCCTCTCAGCTTGCCCCCCTGTCCACCATCATGCTGAAGGTGAAGCTGCTCGACATGGGAGACGCTCGGTCCCTTCTTTCGACAGCTCCCTCACCGCCAGACCTTAAAAAGATTGCGAGGACTGTCCTCGAACTGAAAGAGGTGGGTATCGTTGCATAATATTATTACGTCAGTGGCGGTCCGTGCATTTTCTCGTAGCGCCTTCAACGGGTAAAATCCACTTTCTAGCAGCATTTAATGATTAAATACAAATACTGGAGCTTTTCAGACATTACAACCGGGCCGGGGGGGTGATTTTCCCGGGAAAAGACAGCGGTGAGCGTCAATGGCAAAACGGCAAAAATTGCACTAAAATGGGGTAAAATCCACATCCTAGCAGCATTTAGTGATTAAATACAAACACTGGAGCTTAAAAACAAAGACCGGAGCTTTTCAGATATCAGAACTTGGCCCACAATTGAAATATTATTTAGGAATATAGCCATATTTTACTCACCAAAAATCTTTTTTAACTGTACGCAATATCCATCCTCCTTTCTTTCTTCCTTATATCGCCATCGAAGCTAATGCTCAAAGTCGAGCCTGTCCTGTCGTATTCCTGGCATAGTCCGTCTTGAAAATGGCTTTAAATCAACACAACAATATATTTGCGTGTGCAGTTCGCTCCAAATACAGTTTTGTAGCTATGGCTAATCACTAGCCAATCATAGTTGGTGAAAGCGATAACGTATCCCTACGCCTGCGACAATGCATTGTGGTGTTGCCAACTCGAAATCTGATAGGTTAAAGCAACAGTCTTATCGACGCTTGTTTAATGCAGCAGAGCCCGCAGAACTGATTGTGAAGGCCTTGAGGCAGATTCCTGACCCTGGCAACAAATAATGGCTGAAATGTGATTGGTTAAATGCTTCAATATGAAAACACATCTGGAAGCAGTGCAACCAGGGGGAAAATCAATGAAAGGAAGCTAACAGACAATTTGGAATTATTTAATAAGTATTGATTGCCAAAATATAATATATGATTCAGATATTTCTTAGGTCAGCAGAGAAGGCCTTGAAGGCCCAGACGGCCTGCCACTGTTGCGTACAGGATTTAAGACAGGTTGACAGGATGGATGATTGCTTTGGACAACCACATCACACTTCTGTGCTCAAGGGGTTCAATTCAACACTCTGGCCTTGCTTGTGAAACAAAATGGTACAGATACAGTAACACTGGACAAGATCATTTTTATTTTTACTGACAGCGGTTCATGGCTCATTCTTGTCCAAGGAATCCAAGACTGATCTCAGATTTGATCAATTACAACAAGTCTCCCAGAAAAGACTCACCCAAAGAGGTTTAATGCCCGACTGGCAAATGGTGAGCCTATAGGGAACAATAAGTCTGCAATTATTTATTCATCCCTTGAGACAATATATGCATAAATTGGGGCTTTGAGGATCAATGTATATTCATCCCTAATATATACGTACCTACCAATTTTCACTCAAATCTGTCTACAAACAACAGAGTAGCCATTTTAGTTTGTATCCTCACTGACATAAAGACAAACAAAGCGAGTGGAATTTGGAGAGAACAAAATTATTGATTAGAGAGGAAAAACGGATCAGTTTTGGAGTCTGCACCCCAAAATTAGTCGGAAACGGTCAGACCTGAAACAACCAAATGAAAAAAAATACTAAGAGAATGTTGCCCATTGTAAAATATTGATGGTTATATTTAAATTAAGGTTAAGAGTTAATTTGCTATTTTGTATTTTTTAAAAAGCAATTGTAATTATAAAATAAATATTTTTGTGTTCATTTATTTAAAAAACGTGCATAGTAATTTCCAAAAAAGTATCGTTTTGGAAAAATTATAACTCCTGTCATCCTGGTTTAATTTATGACAATTTTCACTAGATGCCATTATGTCCTTATATTCACTGTAAATCATAATTATTGACAAAAAAACCCATAAAAGGATGTTTAATAATTTGCAAGGTCACCTCCCAGGAGAGCAATTTTCTCATTTTCTCTGTAGATTGGAGCTCTGTCTGCTAAACAGGATGGTCAATCAAATGAAGATGGTGAGCTGACCTTCCTGGGCCGAGTGCTGGCCCAGTTACCCGTGGACCTTTACCTTGGCAAGATGATCGTCCTGGGTCACGTCTTCGGTTGTTTGGATGAGTGTCTCATCTTAGGTCAGTCGTAGCCTGTTAAAATGACAGTAACGCGGGATCAAGTGTTTTCTTAAGGTGTTGTTTTTGTTTTTATTTTTTGATGCAAACTACTGTAGACTAACATCCACTTTTGTATTCAGCTGCTTGCAACTCAATGACGAGTTTCTTTGCCATGCCTTTAATGCAACAGCTTGCTGGTCACAGGTAGATAACATGAAATCATTTTCTTTTTGTTTGTTGCCCTTCTATAATATAATATAATTCCAGGAGTAAAATGGCCTTTGCCCAAGGAAGCCAAAGTGATTCTATAGCATTTATCAACACATTCAAGGTAATTTTAAGATGCCAAATAATTAAAAAAACATTTCATTTTCTCACAGACATTTTTTTTCTTCTTTCCCTATTCTTAGGCCTGGCTCAGAGCCAAAAAGCTAGGACAGCTGAGAAACAAAAAGGTCTACAAAACACAGAAAATGAGCTGACATGTTAATCGCTAATTTCCTGAACACACCTGTTATCTGTGTTTTGATCATTCAACGTCAGGAAGATAATTTGCCTAGTTAACAAACGATGATCATTGGAAATAATCGTGTATGTAGATCATCGAATCTTTCATCTGCATGGTTTTCCTTTATCCCCTCAGGATGAACGGGCCTGGGGAAAGGAAAACTTCATTCAAATCAAGAGGATCCAAGAGGTAGATGTGTTTTTTTTGTCTTTAAAGTGTCCCTTTCCTTTTTCTATCTTGGATAGGTTAGCATCAGAATTTTTTTTAATTTAAAACTATGTCACCTATATTAATAATAGTCGTTGTCATCAAAGTTCTATCAGCAGGAATCACATAAATCTCCAAAATTATTCCAAAATCTAATTTTTCACACTCTCCTAATGTCACCAAAAGTAGATGTATGCGGACCCTGAACAACTTCCGGTTCGAGTGATGCAAAAATAAGTCAAAAATGTCATCTTTTTAATCGCATAATTTTATGACTTTTCTCCAAATATTACTTAAATCTCCTAAAATTATGCAAAAAAGAAGATTGTGCCCACAGACTGTCGCCAAAAGTTGATGCCCTAGAAATCAAACAACTTCCGGTTCATGTTAATGAAAAATAAGCAACAAATTCACAATTTGAATCTTGCAATAGTATAATTTTTAATTTAACGTTCATCATATTTTGGTTTTAACCTTGTAATAGTTCAATTTTAATCTCGTTATAGCCATATTATTTTTCTCACTGAATATTACATTGTACACGGCACACCTGACTGTTGTTCATGGCACAGTGGTTGGGAAACACGGGTTCAGGGTGTCTTTGACGGCTTTTAACCAACTTTTCTTGTTTGTTATTTTCCTTCAAATTTACTTTTTTGTTGAGAATCACAATGCTCCTCCCACAACTTATAAGTTTTTCCCGTATTTTAGTTTTTTTTATTGTTCCAAATTGTGTACGCCGTATAACCACTTTTGTACGGGATTTTTTTAAAGTACAGTAATACCTCGACATACGAGTGCCCCGTCATACGAGCCATTTGAGATACGAGTAAAATTTTGAGCAAATATTTATCTTGAGATACGAGACAAATTTTGATATACGAGCATACAGCGGACGAAAGAGGCTGCTCATAAGAACATCATGGGCACTGTCTCTCTCCCCGCAACTCCCTCATGAGCACTGGGCGGAGCGTTGCATTTTTTTCAGTGTTCAGATATTTTTGTATAAACACACATTTCCAAAATATATGAAAATGGTTGGCTCTATCATCGCTGCTTCTCCAGCATGCATTTCATGTCCCTCCATACTTTTTCTAGATTGGCGTGACAAAAACGTGCTCATCCACTAAATCACGCCAGCTATTTGACCTATGATTCTTATGTGATACTAATCCTTCCTTTTTGTTTTCCATTTCTCCTTTTCTCATTCTGGTCAAACAACAGACATTTCTAATTATTTCGCTTCAATACTTCATTGCCCCATCTATTGTAGTATTCTTTCTACTGATAATATAGTGGTGCATGCCTGGTCGAGGTAAAAAAAGTGTGTTGGGCCAAGAAAAAAAATTGTGTCAAGCGCTCGAGGGCCACGCTGTGGCTACCACAGATGAGACAAGGTGAAAGTCACAACAAAGTCAGGCCTTCTCCACTGACCACTAACCTCCTTGCCAGGTTGCAGCGTTGTATGAAGATCTGAAAAAACGTGTGGAACAGTTCAACATGTTTGTTCCAGAGAACACCACCAAACACAAAGACTACACCAGCACGCACACACAGAAGTTTATTCTTCAGGTTTGTGCTGATTTGATATTTAGTGTGACATGTGTTAGTTGGCGTACCTCTCTAATAGGTGGTCATTGCTGGGGCCTACTACCCCAACTACTTTGTCCAAGGGGAGATAGATGAGCATCTGGCTTCCAGAGAATTGAATGGCTTTAATCCCAGAACAAGTGTGATGGTATGTAACCCAATATTATTACTCGAGTTGTCAAGTATTTACATTTTTAAATCTCGATCAATTGCAATATGTTTTTATATGAAACCCTTTTTGCCCATTTAAATGTGCATACAATTATATATTTATTACATAGTATTTATATTTATTTGGATGATTTTCTTCTCATAATATTAATTTGATATAATATTGATATAGTATTTATTACATATTATTTATATTTATTTGGATGAATTTCTTCTCATAATATTAATTTGATATAATATTGAGATAGTATTTATTACATAGTATTTATATTTATTTGGCTGATTTTCTAATAATATTAATTTTATATAATATTGATATAGTATTTATATTTATTTGGGGGAATTTCTTCTCATGATATTAATTTTATATAATGTTGATTTATTACATAGTATTTATATTTATTTGGATGATTTTCTTCTAATAATATTAATTTGATATAATATTGATATAGTATTTATTACATATTTATATTTATTTGGAAGAATTTCTTCTCATAATATTAATTTGATATAATATTGAGATAGTATTTATTACATAGTATGTATATTTATTTGACTGATTTTCTAATAATATTAATTTTATATAATATTGATATAGTATTTATATTTATTTGGATGAATTTCTTCTCATGATATTAATTTTATATAATGTTGATTTATTACATAGTATTTTAATTTATTTGGATGATTTTCTTCTAATAATGTTAATTTTATATAATATTGATCTAGTATTTATTACATAATATTTTTATTTATTTGGATGATTTTCTTCTAATAATATGAATTTTAGATAATATTGATATAGGTGTGGCATAACATAGAGTTATAGCCTGAAACTTTTTTTTTTGTCTGGATTTTTGTCAGAATTTTTAAGGCAGGTCTAAAATTCAATCAGTGTTGTCACATCCTGCTTTTTGGCTCACCCCAGTATATGTAAGGCTAAGCGTGCCGTCAGCGGCTCTTCCTAATTAATGAGTCCGTTTTCCATTTTGACAAGGACCAATACCACAATTCCTTTAATGACCACATTCCCTGGATTCCACAATGTACGAAACAACGTTAGGTTAGAACTTTATTTCATCCCGTATTCGGGAAATTTCTTGGTTGCAGTAGGAAGACACACAAGACATTGTAGACCTAGGTAAGAAACTGGAGCCACACACATGAAGTCCACCTGGTAGTGACATTGTTGAAACTACTGAAAAATGAGGGCATCAAAAAAGACTTTCGACATACGCCCCAACCAAAGACATCTCGGCATTTATACTGATTTAGAAATGGGCTAGCTGAGATGAGCGCCTATTCTTTTACTGAAAGTGCGCCGAATTGAATAATTGTACTTTTGAAGTGTCTAATGTTAATGCACCACTTAATAAGCAGCTATCACAGCTCGTTTATGTCAAGCAAGCCAGCCTAAGAAGTTGTTGTACTAATGAAATATTGTTCAGGGCAAGTCTGAATTCTGACAACATTTACTACTATTCTTTCTGATGGATATACACGTGGTTTATCCAGAGTACTTTAGCATACTGTGCATTGACAATTTTCAAAAATATAAAATACTCTACCATTCCGCGACAGACCGAAACACTTGGAAACGTGCAGTTTTCTTGTTCAAAATTGTATTCCGGCTCAGGTGGTTTACACATACACCATTCTAATGCTAATCGAAATAGCATTAACGCTAGTAAGTACCTGTGGTGTGATTGACAGTTGACATGCACACCCCTCCAGAATTATAGCAAGCCATATTACATATACCAACTGTTTTAAAAAAAAACAATTTTACTGGTTCTAAATTGACACGCTTTCTAACAGCAGTCTATTTTCAAACAATTTCTTCATTTTTACTTCAAATGGAAGGTGTCTTAAAAAACTTTTTAAAACAGCTGACCAATGAACTTACCTTGTGCATATTTATTTGTCATGTACAGCTGAGGAACCTCCCCCCTTTCAGTTTTCTTTACTACAAGCAGCTGCAGTCTCTCTTCCGACAATGTGGACAGGTCAAAACCATTTGCTTTGAGCATTCCAGGTAGTGAAATATGAGCAGGTTTTTTTCCCCCCTCCCCATCGATTCAATTTGAATTTGTATCCTTTTGCGCACAGGGCATATGTGGAATTCTACAGGACGTCGCACGAGAGCTCAACCCTTCCCGAGGTGTCGCTGGCCCTCCTTCTGGCCCAGCAGAATCCTGACCTGGAGCTTTCGGTCTACCCCATCGAACAAATTGAAATGGGTGCCGGAAAGAGACCGATAACTCACTTGAAATACGCACGGTATACTCGCCAGGAAAAACGTATATGCCTCAAATGTTTTTCTGACATGTCTATGATGCTGCTGTGCAGGGTGAATGTTGACTTACAGAGTGATTCTGTCTTCCCTGTGGGAGTATTGAGCAGCACGCTTGACCCAGACAAACTTCCCCCCAACAACTTGTTTATGGTCAACGTTACCTTGGTCTGCGTTCAACATTCATTGACATTTTAGCAAAGGAGATCCATACATAAAGTGTTTTAATGTTTTTCCCGCAGGTGGTGGACGTGGGTCATTTTTGGGGTTTTCCGGCAGATGAAGTCAGCATGCAGAAACAGCGCCAACTGACAGGAGAGATCAACTCGCGCACCCTCCAACCCCTGACTATGTCCCTCTATCCGAACCTTTTTTGCCTGGCACCTAATTCAAATAAGCAGGGTCTCTACTACCGCGCCAAGATACTGCACATACATGAAAAGACAGTGGAGGTAGGTGTGGGTGATGTTTATTCACTATAATCTCATCTGTTGATAGCTGGTGGTGTAACGATACAGGGATTTGAATCAATATATAGATTACCTAAAGCCAAATATATCGTTTAGTATAAATGATCTTCATGTGAATGATGACTGCCCAAGGTGTTTATTTTTTTAAATGGTGAATTACCAGAGCCCTGAAAATGGAAAACATGATATTTAAGGGGGAAAAAAAGAACAGAAAAAAGACACTGCAGCGATTTTGTGATGTCAGGTATAACCACGCGCAGACATAGAGTGATAAAATCAGAACCAAAAATGGGCAGCAACTTGGAATTCCCACATTTGATTATAGCTAAAATACGTTGATAAAATGGCTGATCCCATGTTTTTCGACCACTTCTTGGAAATAGTGTTTTTGTTTCATACGTTATTATAATATACTGTTTTTTTAAAATATTATTAAACAAAACTTCTCTGGGAGACCCATGGTTAAAGATTTTTGAATCAAAATCAATTCAAACATAAAATATTGATCAACATGGTCATTTTTGACATTGTTAAAAACATCCAAATTGCTTTGTATATTGTTTCTCTGTAACTGTTAAATTTGTACATTTAAATCAATTGAAGCCTCTTGATTAGAATCAAATGGTAACAGATATGTACAGCTACTGTGCTTGATTGGGCCTTCCCTCATATTTCAAAAATAATTCCATAATTCTATACTTTTTTAACAATTAAATGAATACATAAGATGAAATATTTGAATCTAAATATGTACCAATTATCAGCTTGTTACACTTCAATGGTCCTGACAAATTGCTTTCTTGAAGCTTGTAGTAATGAAACTTGCTTCATGCTAATCATCTAAAATTTGCTCAACTGTTTCCATGCCTCACATTAAAGCAAGGGTAGGGAACCTATGGCTCGGAAGCCACTTGTGGCTCTTTTGATGGGTGCATATGGCGTTGAGCTAAAATATGGAAAGCGGTGGTGAGAGAGCCGGGCCCAAACGCACCAATAGGAGCATCACGTAGGCACTGGCATTGATTTTATTCATTAGAGTCTTCTGCATCCATTCTCTCATTGATACTCATTGAACTCATTGATTAGCAGCAGCGTAACAACGTTGTCAAAATAATTTAGAGATTGTTTGTACTTTAAAAAAAAATCACAATTTTTTAAATGTATTTTGACTTGATTATGGCTCTCAAGGAATAACATTTGAAAATAGGAATTGTTTATGGCTCTCTCTTTCAAAAAGGTTCCTGACCCCTGATCATTAAAGTATACCCAGAGAAGGCACATTTTTCATTTTTATTCTGCAGGTGTTCTTCTTGGACTTGGGTAACATAGACGTTGTCCAATGCGATGACCTGAGGGAACTCCCATCTGAGCTCCAGTCTCAAGCCTTTCAGGTTGCCATAGTGTGACTCACCGTTTGAATCCTTTCTCAAGCGCCAGCGTTTTACCCAACAGAAAGACAAATGCCCTTCTTCTATGCCACAGGCTCAGGAATTCCAAGTGGTTGAAATGCGCCCGTCTCCCAAGTCCATCATTACGGGCAGGCAGTGGAGCAGCCGTGCCCATCATCGATTCACCACCCTGGTGAAAGACCAATCTGTCAGGGTGTCGCTGTACTCGATTCTCCACCGAGTCATGCGTGTGCAGCTGTTCGTCAGCACAGAGAAAACGGACAAAAGCTTAGTGGATATCTTTGTTGAAGAAGGCCATGCCGTCCATGTTGAGGAAAGCTTTGACTCCAAAGTAATTCGCAATCCGACAGAAAAATACTGAATTGGAGAACTGAATGATGTTTATATGTGCTCATCATTCTTAATGTGTCACCTTTGATTTGCAGGAAAATCACGAAATGCTGCTTTCGCTCTACCAGGATATCAAAACGGGCTTGTATGTCCCAAATGCC